>NW_017670357.1:578737-597523 GCF_001879085.1 Nicotiana attenuata
TTTTTTGTATTTCTCTGATTTTATAAAATGCAAAGAATAAAAATAAAACCTAGTTCATTGCCAAAACTAAGCTAATTAATTCCTACAAAATTGATTAAATCCTATTAAAAGTAAACTCAACAATTAACAATTAAAAATGCAAAAATGGACCATTGTTGTCATTTTCTTCATATTTGCTCTAAAACAACTCAATCACTAATTATTCCTTAATGCAAATGTCAAATGTAATTAAATTTTGTTTATTTTCATATGAATTAAAATGCATAAATAAATGCAAACAATTAACAGAAAATAACACAAAAATTCACAAAATTGCAAAATAATGAAGAAAAATTATTTTGTTTGAACTTTTGGGAGTAGTTCACTTAGGGCAAGAATCACGTGCTCACATTGGTGCGATTAAGTGCTTAGCCACGTGATTCCTACTCCTAAAAATTTAAAAAACTACCTACACCCGGTTGAACTAAAAACTCTTGGAAAAGAACCGCGACCTAAAGAAAAACCAAGGTGAATTTACTACACTACCTAAAAAAAAACCTTTGGGTATTTTCTTTAGACTTGCTTCCCTCAAGAAAACTGTCTAGGAGATCCTTCGTCGGGAAGAGTCCAACCTATTTCTGTTTTTCTGTTTTTTTTAACTTTAATTTCTGCCAAAAAACGAAACAAAACAATCCTGGCAAATTCTAAAAATAAAAACAATCTAACAACTACTAATTTCTACCACTAACAAGAAAACACAATAACAATAAAAACAAAACCAATGCTAACAACTAACAATAGCTAAAAGTTCTCACCCCACACTTAAATCATGTAGTGTCCTCAGTGCATACACAATTAGACACGACAAAATTAAAAAGAGTAGGGTGCAAGAGACTCCCTGGTCAAACAGCGTCGTCATCCTCAGACGCTCTCCACTCCTCATCATGTTCGTCCTCTTCATCATTACCATCGCAAAGCATATAATGTGCAAAAACATGAATTATACCCACACATCAATACCCCACGCTTAAACATTTGCTCGTCCTCTTGCAATCAAGCTACACTTATGGACACAACCTATTGTGTAATTCCCTTAACTCATTATGCCAAGAATCTTTAAAATAGTTTAAGCACAAAGGCGTGACATCCTCGCCTCAATAATCGACTCACAAATACCGTGTTTTATTCACAATTCACTTACTTACTCTAACATGGAGGTCAACAACATTACCTTTCCTTTATGAATCATGTGCCCTCACCTAATCAAAGAGCTTAGTTCCACACACCATGAATTTTAATAACGTAGGAACTCAAGATAGAAAAAATTCACTCGCTCTCAGAAATAACATTCATATGCCCAAATGACGTACCATAAGCTTGCCCTTAGTGTAGTACTTCACTAATCGAGTTCATTCAGTCTAAGATCAAATAGGACTTTCATTGATTGTAATGTAGGCTGCGGGTCGGGTAAGATGCATTTGAATATATGTGACTACACCTCCCTTAAGCACTTTAACACACATAGTTCAACCTTTAATCCCATGCTTATGCCAAACCAAAATTTCACCTTACTTCACTATATTTCACCCCGTACTTCTTTAAGCACCAATCATCAAGACCACCACCATCAGGATTTATGTATTTTTTTTCTTTTCTTCATACACTACTATATATATATATATACAAACATTTTTTTTCTCTTTTCTCTTTTTTTTTTCTATCCCAATGGCGTTTGTTGACACACTTCTTTTATTTCATCCGGTGCACCATTCTCCTTATTTCATTGTTCCACTCAAAAGCCAACCCACCACCCCACTCTTTAACTTTTCCATAATTCATCACAATTCAAGTGCTTACGAGAGGTGACAAGCTTCAAATATACGGTTAATTCAAACAAAAGGGTATTGCTTGTAATGTGGTTACCAAAGAAACATGATTATAGGATCAAAGAGATTAACTACGATACATAACATTTAGTTGGGTACTTTATATATATGTGGCTTAACAAAGAAACGCCTATATCACTTCTAAGACTAAAGAAAACTAACTTCGCTTTGCAAACACACGAGGCAAGTTCTAGATATCAAATGCAATGCACAAAATACATGCAAACCTCACACAGACATGGCACATAACTCATTCAGGATTGGTTCTATCACGACACTCCAGTCAAAGCAGTTAAGTAAATTTAAGAATCCACGATTTAAGGTATTTATCCTAGAGTCAAAAATTGAGCCTAAGCGTCTTACCAGAGTACTCACGATTCTCAAGGCATAACAAAGCTCAGAGATATTGGTGCGATTAAGTGCTTAGCCACGTGATTCCTACTCCTAAAAATTTAAAAAACTACCTACACCCGGTTGAACTAAAAACTCTTGGAAAAGAACCGCGACCCAAAGAAAAACCAAGGTGAATTTACTACACTACCTAAAAAAAAACCTTTTGGTATTTTCTTTACACTTGCTTCCCTCAAGAAAACTGTCTAGGAGATCCTTCGTCGGGAAGAGTCCAACCTATTTCTATTTTTTTTTAACTTTAATTTCTTCCAAAAAACAAAACAAAACAATCCTGGCAAATTCTAAAAATTAAAACAATCTAACAACTACTAATTTCTACCACTAACAGGAAAACACAATAACAATAAAAATAAAACCAATGCTAACAACTAACAATAGGTAAAAGTTTTCACCCCACACTTAAATCATGTAGTGTCCTCAGTGCATACACAATTAGACACGACAAAATTAAAAAGAGTAGGGTGCAAGAGACTCCCTGGTCAAACCGCGTCGTCATCCTCAGACGCTCTCCACTCCTCATCATGTTCGTCCTCTTCATCATTACCATCTCCCTCATCATCTGACTGCATTGGCTCAGCCTTAGACTGCTCCGGTGTGTTGACATCTTCATCAGCGGGGAGTGTGAATCCCTCTCCTACACCAAGCAGCTGCCGAGCATGAGCATTGAGCGGATATCGCAGCTCCAAATCATTCCTCTCCTATATTAGCAGATAGAAGAAATATGCATAACGTTTAGTTTTTTTGACACAATGCATAAGCGAGTAGAAAATTCACTAAATGTGCAAAACTATTTAGTTGCGAACACAGTAATTAAGATGCTCTATGGGTTCAATGACAAGTTTAGAATCCATCCTCTGTCAAATGGTAAAAAATGATGAGGTTTCAAACTCAATTATAAAATTAGCAGGTACGTAACCGAATAGTAATGGAGTTGTTCGTAGATACAACCCTAAAACAGCTAAAAATTTCTGAGTACTTTGTACAGGAGAATTAGGCATTGGTAGAAGCGACAACCTTAATTTACACTTCAAAGGCTCCAGCTTCCACAGAGTCATACCGGGATTCATGTGCTAAGGAGGTCACTTCATTGCCGGTAATAGTACCGGCAGTGAGTCGACACACGGGTCGAAGTTCGCAGACAAGAACTTCGTGAGGAAGCACACGGGTCCAGGGGTGTTGTACGTGGCGAACAACATGTGGTTTTTGGGCTAGTGGATGTGGTTAGAGGCATTGAGAAGGTTGGTTCTTCCTCAGGCAAGACTTCAAGGCCTGTAGTCGTTGGAGTCCGAAACCTATTTGTGGTCTTTTTGGACTCAAGCGACCAAATTAGGTTAAGAAAAAAAATTGACCACCATTTTATATATAGCGCGGTATTTACTGTGCTATACCTTAACGACACGTTTATCCGTTATTCACCGCGCTATATATAATATGTGGCCCCACAATAATTTGTCTGCAATTAACTGACCCACCAATATTTCATGTGTATAACGCCTATTATGCATGCGCTATACATCAGATAATCGTACCCTCCCGGATAGGTTTTTCCTTATTTAAGGAGTTTCAGAATTTGGTAAAAATCCATTTATGATCCTTCAGTTCTTCCGAAATATTTGTTTGTTAAGTTATTTTGCATTTTGTCATAATGTCCGAAGAGCGAAGAATTACGCTATAGTTGTTCTCCATAGTGTCATGTTAAGTTGCCACTTATAATGGAGTATGATAGATTGGTATCATTGTTATATAAAAAAAAATGAGTGCGAGCAAACGTTCGGTGAATATTAAAGTAACCGAAAGATATTCGTATTTTGTTACTCCGCAAGGGGTTGCTTGTTATGCTGAGTTTCACATAGAAGACGATGAAACTCTGATAGATTGTTCGAGGACTTCGGATGTACACCGGGAACTTCTTGTGATAAAAATGTTGGAAATGTACGTCAAAGCTGAAGACGTTTGCAATAATGAGTTTTCGCAAAGTAGGGATATCCCTCAATCATCCGGTGGTTATTTTGGAGCTGTTTTAGCATAACAGGTTCTGGGTGAAAGAGTTTGACCTAATTTAAACTTATCTCCACCGGCGAATGAGGAGTGAGGACATAATCTCTCCCCAAGATTACATAATCCACAAGCCGAGTGGTAAACTTCAATTTTTCTTTGTGTTATGACATTTATTTTTATATATTGAACTTGTATTAACTCTCATATATTTCACAGGGGGTACCGGCCAGATATGAATTTTACAAGTTATGAACCATCAGACACTTGAAATATGCCTAGTTTTGGTGTGTTGGATCATGGTGGTCAATCCGGGAGTCATCACCAATAGTATAATGTGCATCATGTGATATCAACTCATTATGATTTGTAAGTGAAGTGATAAATTTTATATGTAAAGTTTGGATGGATATAAGAAACTCATTATGTTATTGGTTGTGCAGTGAAAACGAGCAACTTGAAGGTCCTGTCCTTACTCAATTGCCTGAAGACGACTAACCGGGATCTGGTAGATGCGCAGAGTCAGGAAGAGAATAGTGATTATGATAATAATACTGATGAGTCTGATGACACAACCTTCCCTGACGAGGGTGATGATGATGGGGACGAGAATGATGAACCCGATTTGACGAGGGAGCATGCTGCACCTCACGTTAGACCAAGAGTGTACGAGTCACATGTGTCATTTCATTCAAGGGAGATTCCCTACCTTGATAAGTTTCCAAGTATGCTAGATGTGGATGCCCTCACAAGGGATCTTGACGAAATTCATACAGCAATGTGGGATGAATCTAGAGCAACGATGCTGTCAAAGGACATGCTTTTTGCTGATAAAGAGCGCCTAAGCAGGGCGATGCGAATGTACAACATAAAAAAGTGTCGTGAGATCGTGGTTCATGAGTCATCTCCGGATGTATACAAGGTTATTTTTCGTAGATGGTTTCAAGGTTGTAATTGGATGTTGAATGCGAGAAAGTTGAAACTATGTGGATTGTGGGTAAATACATTGGCACCCACAATTGTAAAATGGACACATTCAGTGGGAATCATTTTTAGCTTGAATGTTGAGTTGATTTCTCTTGTGTTGATTCCATACATTGAAGCGTCCATAAGGTATTAGATCAAAGAGTGTATAACATCTATCTACTAGGTATGTGGGTGTACCATTACAAAAAGAAAGGCATTTCTCGGGCGCAAACGTGCGTTTGAAATTGTTTATTGTAACTGGGATAAGTCCTTTGCATCTCTACCCAGGTACATGGCCGTATTGCAACACTTTAACCCCGGGACTGTTGTGGAATGGTAGCTTGAGCGGAGTCTGGGAATAGAAGATATGTGTTCTGGGCATTTAAACCAGCCATTGATGGTTTTGTGCATTGTCGGCCGGTAATATCCATAGACGACACTCATGTCTATTGAAAGTACGATATTAAGTTGTTGATTGCCGTTGCAGTTTGAAAGTACGATATTAAGTTGTTGATCTCCATTGCAGTAGATGCTAATGGAAGTGTATTTCCCCTAGCATTTGCTATTTGTGCCAATGAAAGCCAAGAGATGTGGAGATTATTTTTGAACCACTTTAAGGAGCATGTTGTCAGACAACGTTTAGGTATTTGTCTAATATCTGATCGGCATGGCGATATTTTAAGTTCTGTAAAGAATTTGCATGCATGGAAGGAATCGTATGCCTACCACCGTTACTGCGTTAGGCACTTGAAGGCCAACTTCCAGAGGGCTTATCCGAACAAGGACTTGGATGATTTAATGTGGATGGCTGCAACATATCACTAAGAGTGTACATTCAGGAGGCGAATGGAATTGATCACGCAGGAAGACCAAAGAGCATATACTTGGTTGATGTGACATGATCTTGACAAATGGACTTTGCATATGGATGGTGGTAGAAGATGGGAATTCTGACTACAAATGTGTCAGAGTCTTTCAACGGGTTATTGAAGTCTGCATGTGGATTTCTTGTTGTGAGCACGTGATTTTGCCCTATATGAATTACTCCCATAAAATGTCAGAAAATAATTTTTCCCAATTTTTGCAATTTTATAGGAATTTTCGTTGGATTTTTGTTAATTATTTGCATTTTTGTGCATATTTTGTGCATATTTAATTTCCATTGAAAATAAAAAAAAAACCAAAAATACCATACATTGCATTTAGAGTTTGTGTTCACATTTTAGGATTAGATAATTAATTAATTGCTTTATTAAAAATAAAAATTACAAAAATGGCTCATGTTTACATTCCTAGCTTTTAATTTTGGATTATAAAGTTTTCTCTTTAAATTTAGGATCTAATTTTTATAAATATTATGGTTAGGTAATTAGCTTAATTTTATAATTTAAATTAATTTAAAAATTTAATTTAGGTTTTTAATTAATTAAAGAAAGAAAATAAACCAAAAGAAATAGAAATTGAGAAAAAAGCTGGTTTTAAATTAAATTGGGCCACACATTTTAGAAGCCCAAATTTTTTTCCCAACCCAATCCAAACCGGGTCGACCCGACCCGACCCAACACCCAAACCCTTCTTCTTAAATAAACCTAGAGACCTAACTTAAGGGGGGGACATTTTTTTCTGCACAAAAGTAGCAGCCGCAGAGACAAAAATACAGAACCCCACCCCCCAGTCATCGTCTTCTTGAATTCACCCACCGCTCAGCTTCTTCTTGGACCAGTAACGACCACCCCACTATTTCGATCTTCTTCTGCAAATAGATACAACTCAGAAGCCCTCATCTGATTTTGCTTCTTCTCCGTTTCTGAATGCACACACATATACACGCGAAAGCACACGGAGTTACAATCGCTTCAGTCATGTCGATTTTCAGATTTGTTATGGAGTCTATGTGAATTTCAGAGTTTCGTTCCTTTCTGATTTTAATAGAAATTGACTCAAGTCCGGTCGTGGAGTTTTGTTGAGTTTTACTGTTGCTTCGTCGGTTTGGTGGCGATTGATCGAGGTGGAAGTTTTCCGGCGAGGTCTGCGATTTGTCGAGGTTAACGTTCGTAACTCCGGTGCTGGTTTCATTTACTGTTGGTCAGTTTTCTTGCCTCTGATTGTTCCGTTCACAAGTATTATTCATGATGTTTGTTATCAAGTTTAACATTGAAATCGTCTTTAGAAAATCATATGGTTTTGTTCTTATTTTCGTGTTTGTTGTGAGAAACTTCCGCTTTGGTTTGGAGCTGGTAACACTTAACAATACTTGGATCGTTCTTCGGTTTATATGTTTCTGTTGATGCTAAGTGTTCGGATGGTAGTTCTTCATCTCTTATGTGCTATCATAAGTGTAGTGATTTGGTATAGCACTTTTGATGATTGATTTCATTTAGTTACCTTGAATTGATTTAAGTGGTTATATATTTCAGTACTCTGCTAAGTTATACGTATTTCTTTCTGGGATGCCGTTGAGGGGGGTGTTGTCTTTTGGCTCACAATGTTCTCTGGTTACTGTAAAGTGGGTGATTTTGTCAGACGCCTCTTCCTCTTTCGATCCACTAATTTGCATTAGTTCTTTGAATTTTGACACAAAATCACATAATGCTAAAGGTTCCTCTGTTTGGCATAACACTCAGGAGATGAACTTATCATATTAGCCTCAAAGTTAATTTATCATTTTTGGATCTCCTAGTCTACTAGAGTTGACGTGAAGCTAGTTTGGACTATCATTGGAGTTGATTTCTCTTTGCTCTTCTAAATCTTAAAGGCTGGAATTTAGTCCTTAATTGAATGAATTGTGTGTCATTTCAAAGATAAATGAAGTTTCTGTAATAAGCCATCGCGCCATGCCAAACAAAAATGACAACTTCATGGCCCTCATTTAATCTCGTTTTGCCCTTAGAATTCGAGGTGTCCCATTTAGCGAATTTTTATGGCCCTCACAAAGTTAAAAACGCGTAGTTGTTTTAGGCGCGTATTTTAATAATATTACCTTCCTAAACTCGGGTGTGCATTTCATGTGACCCAAATCCAAATTCTAAAATGTTGAATAAAATGTGTCTCGGATTGCGGGTGCATTTCATGCAACGCGATCCAAAGACATGTTTTAGACGACGTTCAATCTTTCTTTAAAAAATGAATAAAAGCGGTTATAAGTTAAAATTGGCACATAGGTTCAAAATGTTCCAAAATCAGATAATTAAGCCAAATATGACAGTTGAGCGATCGTGCTAGAACCACGGAACTCAGGAATGCCTAATACCTTCTCCCGGGTTAACAGAATTCCTCACTCGGATTTTTGGTTCGCGGACTGTTAAACAGAGTCATTCTTTTCCTCGATTCGGGATTTTAAACCGGTGACTTGGGACACCATAAATCTCCCAAGTGGCGACTCTGAATCTCTTAATAAATGAATCCCGTTTTGATTGTCACTTTAAGTTGGAAAAAACTCCCTTTATTATACTCCCTTTACGGGGGTGTAGTGAAAAAGGAGGTGTGACACTTGTTACTGTCATGGTTCGGATGTCATTCAAGGAGATGGCGGAGAGGTTTGTTGAAAGAGCTAGAGGTTCATCGTCATTGATGGAAAGTAGTGTTGAATTTATGCCAATACATACTTGCTTAGAATAACTTTATAAGGAAATAACAACATGGACAATCTTAGTTTCTAGGAGTAGATCCGTTATGAATTGGCGTATCATTTATGTTCATTTCACTTTAGATTATGCCAAAGGAAAGAAGGAAGTGCCTTAACATACCTTAACTCCTTTTAGTCCTTAATACCTTCCAAGCAATTTTTCAAACAACTCAACTCAATCTACCATAGCATAAGGAGATTCAAAATCAGTGCTCAGTAAAGGCTAAGTCCGCAACTTGAATTAGTAGCTCGTTTATGTAAATTTGGGAAGCATCTACCCTGTAACAAGGGGCTCCTCCAATACCATATACCAACAGAAACAACCAGAGAAATCTAGCAACATGTAAATATCAATAACAAGACACCATATAGCAACAACAAGTCAAAACCACTTCACGACGAGCGGCAAGCTCCGGTTGGAACCCGTATACCCCATATCACCCCTTATAGACTTCTCACATTAACGTAACAGTATCATTAACATGATAATGAAGTCATTCACCAATGATTCCATCCTTATACCATATATTTATAACAAAAGAAACAATCCACAACTCCAACTATCTTCAGTTAGCAACTTTATTCACTAGTTCATGTCTAGTCCATCCATTTAACTTAATCAACATCAAGATAACCTTAAGAACATGCATGAAAACAATACAAATACCTCCTACAGTAACTTAATGTCAAAATCCAAGTTATATTTAGCTTACAACATCCCTCAATGGCAATACAACACCATAGAAGTGACTTAAGCTAATCCAAGTAGTATCTTGTAGTTTATCTTTCTAACAACTTAACCAACATACAAGCAAGCTCAAGAATAATTAGTAGGATGTTAAAACACCTTATCAAGTAGCAAAAACTTGAAATTTCAGTCAAACACATCCCACAACTATCCTCAATGACAGCACAACCTCAAAGAGGTATTGTTCTTCACCAGAACTAACTTTTGATGTTGAAATATGGTGTAATCCCTTTGCAATACTTGAAATAACCTAGGGTTGATATAAAAACCTTGGGAGATTATATTACAGAACTTAAAACACTTAAAACAACCTCCCACACGAGTTGGAACCACCCAAAAATCAGCAACAACAAGAAGAACAAGAAACTTACTAGCGCAACGGGATTCCCGACACTTGATTTGTGTTGTTTGCCCTTTGTTTGGGTCTTGGATCATGAGAGAACCTTGAGAGAGTGTTTTTAAGTTTCTAGGGTCTGAAGATACTAAAAATAATGAGTTAAAACGGGGTTGAGGCATCTTATATATATATATCAATATATCTCAACTGCCATTGTGGGACCCATAAAGAGTTGCTTGGCACAGTCTTGCAATAACGTGAATGTCTCTCTACTCCGATATTGTATCGACGTAGTTTGATGCATTAGAAACTAGACTCGTAATCTTCAATTTGGTAGGTAGATCACCCCATAATTCAAAGTAAAATGGGAGAAAATCGCATTTACATTTGACCTAATTTTCAGCACATTTATGAATGTAACTTGTGATGACCTTTGCCAACTTTTGTTCCACAACTTGCTTGCCTTCAAAACGTAGAAAATGACTATAATACGACTAAAATAACTCATAGAATAACCTCCTTATCATGGTAAGAACCCTGGTCTCATCCCAAAGTACATGTTATAACATTCCAAACTTGTCGACTTTCGACGAAACTTACTTTCTTTAATTGGTTTAGCTTCTAAGCTTTCCAACCCTCTTGGTACTCATTATTCATGATATAAAATATTTGTAACCTACAATGTAACATGATTGACTTATTTGTATGCTTCCAAATATAATCTTATTTCTGAGCTTACATCAATTGACTTACGACGTACTCTCACATACGAAAACATGGGGTGTAACACTCACATGGTACAAAGTGCTTTCAACATACAGGTATCGCGGCAACGAGGTACGTTGATAAAGAATATAGTGTTGCTGCATACTTAAACACCTATAGTGGACAGTTACAGCTAGTGAGTGTTGAGCATTATTGGCCGCCGGAACTATTTAAAATAGTGTGTAACAAGGATTATGTGCGTCAATGGCAAGTGCCAAAAAGAACGCGTACACCGAACCAAATGGATGTTGGTGATACCGTTTAATTAATAGTGTTGTGTTATATTCCCCATTGGTAGGATGAAAATCAATGTGGATTTGAAGAATAGTATGATGAACCCATTAACTAGGAATACTACAAATCATGTTTGCTAAGCATTTGGAATATGACCGGTGAATACAAACTCCAGATCTTTAAACTAGAAGAACAACTTGCGGCAGTGAATGAGAAACTAAAAGAGGCAGAAGAATAAAAAATAGGTTTGAAGAGAAATTTAAGTGGTTGAAGCACAAAACAATGGGCGATAGTGACTAAACAAAATATTGGATGTGTTGAGAGTAGTATTTTATTTTAATGTTGCACGTGTCATGTATTATCTTTAGTTGTACCGAATTAAAATTTATGTTAAGATGTCGTTTTTTTTGTTCTAGTATTAAACTAATAAATAACCCGAGGTATACAAACACATGCGCAATTATGTAAAACATAAATAATGTTGCTATTATATATTTAATGTCATATATGCAGATAATAATAAACGTCAATGTGTCCCACGGTTTGTATGCTTTAAAGCATTGGCTGGCCTGAGGCGCATCCCATCTCGGCCAGCTACGCTATTAGGATCATCCCCATCGCGTCGCCTCTATATCGGAGGATGCGCTGCAGCATGATCGTCGGTAAGGCTAGCAGACTAGGTACAAGCGGGAGTCGGGCCAGCAGTAACCTACAATAATAAGATATTTTAGTATATGAAATAACTAACGTACGTGTTAAAACAAATTTAATGGTCATACCATGGTCTGGGCGGGCTCCTAAGCAAAATCATCCATCTCCGGCATGTCAGCATCGCACAAAATGACCTCCGTGATGGGCGGACGGTGTCTGTTAAAAAAAAAGCTTTAGATATTGCTGATTAATCAATGAGATAAAAAAAACAGAAATAATAGTAATACAAATAAACCTGTGCCTGAGAAAGATCCTCAACATCCCTCGATGATAAGCCATAACTCAGTCGTCGCCCACTATTCACGTCTCGTGTCGGACGATCATCAACAACCGTCGATGGCTCTAGGGGATCAGGATAATACTGATCCCTCTCCTGTCGCATAATGGACGTGCCCGCGATCAACAATAGAGCTGACAGGGTCAATTGCGAAGTCTTTAGCGACAACTGAAGGCTGAATGACGTCATATCAGGAGGAGCATCCTGTGGCTCAGGGTGGTCAACTGCCTGATCATCCTTAATATCCTCCACAGGTGCCTCAACGCCCCCTTGCTGGGGACCCTGTCTTCGCCGACCACTACGACCTCGTGGGACACCCCTTCCACTCTGGCCACGCCTGCCACGTTTACCATGTTCAGGCTCCACTGGTGGCCCATGATGGTACTCCTTTGGCGGAACACAAGCAGCCTTGTATCCTAATCGCTTATCATCTGGGGCACGCCTCAATATCCGGGCAGCCAGGTCCGTAACCCCCGGCCATACTCGTGCAAAGCTGCCGCTCCCTCGTCAATATGCTGCAGCATCTGCAGTCCCAACTGGTAGAACTCATGTAAGCCAATAGACTGCATAATATGTAAAATATTAATTACGGAAGGATAATTTAACGTTATAAGTAAGTATAACAAATAACATACCAGTGCCTCATGCTTCGAGGCATATGGAATATACCGACCACCAGAGCGATGAACGGGATTTCTGATGAGAAGTCGGGTGACGCTGCGATACCAGACCATATACTCATGCTCGCCATCCGTATGCTCAGGTGGAGGGGTGGCGGAATCAAGTCATACCTATGGTCCCAAGTCTCAATCTGGGCCTCTAGCCAGGCCACATATGTCTGGTCAACCATAGAACGATCATCTCGCTGGTAATGTGTCCTAAGATAAGAGGGTGAAATAGGTATGAGCTGCGGTCGACTGAACTAGCGAAGGACTAGCTCGGTGGCATGATGCTCGACAATATCGACGCATATCAATGGGACGAAAGATGTCCACATAACTCGTCCGCGGGAGCAATAATCGGGCAAACCAGCTATGAGCGCGTCACTGTATGGCCTCCATAAGAACTACTAATTAAGCACAGGAATCGTGAGTAAACGCAACACATATAAAGCTAGGCCAAGAAAAATTAAGTATGCATGTACCCGCGCGCCTTCAAGCAAATCCAACAAATCCCTATAATAGGGGAGATGAGGTCGAGCCTCAACCTTGCATCCGTTGCCTCGCCTATCAACCCACCTCTAAGCTAAAGGGAGAAACGGTGGAGGTGGTGTATCTGGAGCGATGGGTGGTAGAGGTGGCTGGAACTGCAGGAACCGCTCCCAGGCCCAAACCTAATATAGATTTTGGACGTAAGATTTAAGGTATTTTTTTACTATGTATGTTATAATCATGAAAAGAATTGACTATGTTTTCACCTGAATGTCTCTCAGGGTGCCCATGCACGCCCGGGGCATTCGCCTATACAGGTAACCTAGAACAACTGCACCCCAGCTGTAACCAGGTAAATTATCTAGCTGCTCAAGATGATGTAGAAATCTCAAGTTGACTAGGTTTCTCGAAGTGTTCAGGAACAATACACCACAAAATATCAGCAGCAGCAGCAACAATCTCGTATGCCGGTCGATAACCTCCGGTGGTGAATCATCCGTAATCTCCGCATCCATCGCCTCCAGATGCTACTGGATGGGTGTCAGCTGCAAACGAGTGGCCCCACTTAATGCAGTCTCCTCCGCTGGCTGATAACCGATGAGCCGCTACAACATATGCAGGTAATCCAATCCCCTATAGTCTCTAAGTGCATACAGGTAAGCTACAGGTAATCCATCAACCGACAGCCAGAAAAGAACCTCCACGTCCTCAAGCGTGATAGTAGCCTCGTCGATGGGTAGATGAAATGTGCACGTCTCCGATTGCCACCGCTCTATCATAGCCGTGATAAACGGCCAGTCAAACTGAAACCGGCCTATCTCAATGATCCCGTAGAAACCTGTATCCTGAAGACGTCTCACTATACGGGGATGGAGTGGGTGGTCCCTAATGAACTCCCACATATCGTCTATACGCCTGGCGCAGAATGTCTGGGACAAACATTGCCCATCCCATATGTATGTAGACCTATGGTTGGCTTGTAGCAAAAGTAGCTCTAGAGATGCAGGTCCGGGATGCACAGGGGGAACCTCCATGACGATGTCTGTAAATTGAACAATATTAATTAAAGTATTTTTAATTGCTTAACATCTTTAAATATATTTGCAATATATTTTATATTAATATTATTTTTACTATATTGTTACTTAAGTTGATATATTTTCTATATTATAATTTTATATGTTACTTAATTATTTTATATGTTTGTTTATTATTTTATATGTTTGTTTATTACTTTCTAAGTTTGTTTCTTATTTTATATGTTTGTTTCTTACTCACCTATTTTGGGGTATAATAGAATTAAATAATTAATTTTCATAACTATACATGATTTAATTATTAAATATTCATATAATACTTAGTTTGAAAAATATTGTTGTTTTTAATGTTATTTTCTTACATTTGAACTATCATCTTTTTTCAGATATTTTTGTGGTTAACAGATAATTAAATAATTAATTTCAATAACTACAAAAATATTACGCTAAAGGGCACTACATTTTACTACGAAAGGGCACTACATTTCAATTACGGGCACTACATTAAAATTACGGGCACAACATATCACTAAAAAGAACTAAACAATGTTAAAGTCACATATTAATATATGTGCAACAATAACATCTAAATAACATTAATTATTCTTAAAATAATAATTTATCTATTTTACTAATTTTTTAGCACATAAATAATCTAATCCGGATAAAAAAATAACAAATTAATATAATCACAAAATAATCACAAAAATACATATACCACAGCAAAAAATAACTAATAAATATTTTTTTATAACAACTAATAACATTAATTATTCATAAAATAACAATTTCTCTATTTTACTAATTTTTAGCACACTAATAATCTAATCCAGATAAAAAATAATAAATTAATTTAGACCGCAAAACAATCACGAAATATCATAGAACACAGTAAAAGACAATTAATAGGCATTTTTTATACATGATTTTTAACAAAAAATAAGTTGGAATACCTCGATTTTAAAGGTGAAGATTTGATGATTTGGAAGTTGAAACAAGCAGCCCACTATGCGATAACACCTTAGATCCGATGTTAGCTGTTACATTACTGAGAATTTACACTTTTTGTGGGACCGGGGGGCTCCAATGGAGTTTTTTTGTTAAAAATGGTCGGGGCGCCGCTGGGAATTAAAAAAGGAGAGGGGGTCTGCTGGTTCGCGTCTATGGGGAAGGAGAAGGCACGCTTTTTTATATACGTATAGCGCGCATATATAACGCGCTTTACCCTCCCGCTCGTTTTAAGTTCAAATACTGCGTTTGTTCACCGCGCTATATCTTAACAGACAAATGTGCCGTTAAAGTCATCGCTATATATAAAATGGTGATCAGTTGTTTTTTTTTTTTAACCTATTTTGGTCGCTTGAGTCCAAAAATATCACATTTAGGTTTCGAACTTGTAGTCATTGCCAATTGTGGCCAGCTTTTTTGAACTTAAGTCATTGCCAACTGTTGCCAACTCTATTTGGTTGTGGCGTTTATGTGCTTAGCTTTATATACATTTTTGTTATTTTCTTCTTCTTTTTTTTTTTTCACTTGCAATGTTGTACATTTGTACTTAATATTTGATCTGTCTGTTAATGGCGAAAATTTTAAGGTTTTGGGTTTGTTTTTTTTCCTTTTTGTCTCCTATCGTTTGTTACCTTTTTGTGGATCACAGTTTGCCTTCCTGTCGAATTGGATTACTAACGGTTGAAGAAATTGCTGCTGCTGAGCACACTGCAGTGCTTTCTCATGATGTGGGTGTGGATTTCAAATTAAAACATCAAGTTTTTTGGCGGGCAAGTGTACGAGAGACAATGAATCCTCCCAAAAGTAATTATATTCAAGAAGTCGTTGTAATATAAATATTTATATTCTCCACTGATTAACGCATTTTCTATTCGTATTAAATATGTATCGAATTGAATATTTTGTTTGTTTAATATTATCCATTTTGATTCACATATATTCGACCCGTTAGTTTGTCACTCCTAATCATGATGATCTTGCCAAATACCGGGGTCGTGCAAAACCGCCAATTATTGGAGAATTGTGGCTTGCTTTGTCGATACATTGTTTGTTGCAATGCATGTTTCATCGGGGCGAATTAATTTTCGAAATTTCCGTACTCACAACTTGAAGTTTTATAGTATTCTGTTTTAAAAATAAATAAATTAGTTTTACATACAAAAACATGGAACAACTAGATCGAACAGGATGAACAAGCTAGTATTTGTCTGAATGCTAATTACTTTTTTTTTTTTCAGTCCAAACAACACCAAAAGAAGACACTATAAACAATACAAGGTGCTAATTGTTATATATCTGTATTGTTGAAAATAAATTAAATAATAATCTTTCTGAAAACAAAAACAGAAAGTTAATAGAAATTAAATTCCGAAAAATAGTAAATTTCTTCAAAATAAATTCAGAAAGCGTTGTAGGAACAAATCGAGCCCACTGAATACACAGTGTGTCCTTAAGGAAATTATTCCCCTCAAATACCCGAGATTCTGGAATATATCCTCCCAGGATAGAATGATTTAACTCACCAGTGTATCGGTACCTAAAACTCTGGTGATCGGCGAACCACTCGATGGTCGTAAAACACACTGGAATATTTTGTGCAGAAGAAGAAGAAGATTCAGAAAATTTAGTAAGTAAATATTCTGGGATTTGAAGGTATATTTATAGCCAACTTGGTGCTGTTTCTGAAGAGGTTTGCAACCTTTCAGAACAACCATAGCTGTTGGAACAGGTGTGACACTGTTTCAGAATAGCCATGGCTGTTCAAAATATTGCGGGAAATATAAAACGGATTTAAAATAATCCGGGAAAGAAAAACGGGCCGGACCGGACCGGACCGGGTCGCGGGTGATGGGTTATTTCGGATTGAATTTTCTTTAATTAATTAAATTAATTAATTAATTATTTGAAAAGAATTTTGTCCAAAAAGATTAATCAATCAATCGATCTTTGACAATCCAAATCCAAATCCAAATCCGAAGCCGAAGCCAAAGCCGAAGCCGAACCGAGCGAGCGACGACGGCGACGGCGCGAGGCTTGCCTTCTTCTTAGCTCTTTAAGAGCTAAAAGATGAGCTTCTCTTTATATACACAAAGATTTTCTTTCCTTCTACCACTGAGGGACAAAGTGCAAAAGTGAAATGAACTCATTCAAAATTTTACTTCCCTCCATTTCTTTTTCCACCATTTTTAATTCACACCTCTTTTGTTATTATTTATTAATAACAAACCCAACAATCCCCCACATGAATGGGGCATGGCTATAAACTCAAAAGAATGCACGGACGTGTGTGTGTTTTACAAGCAAGAATTGATTGCATCTGGATAAGTAGGTTTCCCTTTGAATTTTCCGTAGTGAACTTATATCGGATATACTCGGTCAATCGGTAGATTTGATATCTTTGAACCGTAGAGCTTTGTTGTATACCTAGACAACATAAGTCACACAATCAATCCTTAACCATCTATGGTTCTCACGGTTGTGTTCGTTTCAGCCATGAATACCGCCTGGTTTCATGAGTGCTTAGAGAATGGGCCTTTACTTTCATTCTCCTTGAAGCGGCTTACACTTCACACTCACATAGGTGATTCCTAAAAGTGTAATCCTAAAGACACACTATCTGGTCATATCCTGCCAGATTTAGCAAATCATTAAAAAGCTTTAAGCTTTATTGACTCATCAAAAAAGCCTTAATACTTTACCTCGTTTTTGAACATTGTCTTCATCACGAGAATGGGTTGAGTTAGTTGACAATGTTGAACCGTCATTCATAACTTTGTTTGATCTCTTTGAACCTAGCTCATGGGATCCCCAGTCTGCTAGGTAGAGTTACCGCCATGATGACTTGTCCTAGGCCTTTAATTCCATTCCTTTTGATGATCTTTCAACTGCCTCTCTAGATAGGCCTTTTGTAAGTGGATCCGACACGTTATCTCTTGACTTTACGTAGTCAATTGTGATAAAACCACTAGAGAGTAGTTGTCTAACGGTATTGTGTCTCCGTCGGATATGACGAGATTTTCTGTTATACATAACGCTCCCTGCCCTACCTATTGCCGCTTGACTATCACAATGTATACATATAGGTGCCAAAGGTTTGGGCCAAAATGAAATATCTTCCAAGAAATTCCGAAGCCATTCAGCTTCCTCACCGGCCTTATCTAAAGCTATGAATTCAGATTCCATTGTAGAACGGGCGATGCACGTTTGTTTGGATGATTTCCAAGACACTGCTCCACCCCCAATTGTGAAAACATATCCACTTGTGGATTTAACTTCAGATGATCCGGTGATCCAATTTGCATCACTATATCCCTCGATCACGGAAGGATATTTGTTATAATGCAAAGCATAATTTTGGGTATGTTTCAGATATCCCAAAACTCGTTTCATTGCCATCCAATGTATTTGATTGGGATTACTTGTAAACTGACTCAGTTTGCTAATAGCACATGCTATATCTGGTCGCGTACAATTCATGATATACATCAAACTTCCCAATACTCTTGCATAGTCCAGTTGTGAGTCACTTTCACCTTCATTCTTTTGAAGTGCATAACTCACGTCAATTGGAGTCTTGGCAATTTTGAAATCCAAATACTTGAACTTGTCACGTACCTTTTCAATGTAGTGAGACTGTGATAATGCTAGACCTTGTG
>NW_017670357.1:597896-641459 GCF_001879085.1 Nicotiana attenuata
CCACAATCACAGCTAGCCTCACCTTATGATCTGCTATAAATGCAGCAGCAAGAATTGGCACAATGGCACCCAGTGAAAATGCAATAGCTGAGGCTACGGCTGCCTGAAATGGATTTGGCAGCTGCTCCTTGTTGCCTTCTTCTTGTTGTTGTTGATGTTCTTGGAACCTAAAGGCTTATATCCTGGAGGAAGATCAACCAATTCCCATGTATGATTATCCAAAATTGATTGAATCTCACTATTGACTGCCTCTTTCCAAAATGCTGAATCAGAAGACGACATAGCTGCTTTAAAAGTTTGAGGCTCATTTTCAAGCAAGAATGTCACAAAATCTGGTCCAAAGGATGTAGATGTTCTTTGACGTTTGCTACGCCTTGGATCTTCAACACTTGGAGTATTTTCCTTTCGTTCTTCCCGAGGTCGTTTAGGTTTTTCACTTAACGACTCGCTTTTAGTTTTATACGATAGATGCTTTCAAAGAATTCAGCATTATCTGATTCCATTACCGTATTAACATGAATCTCGGGATTATCAAATTTATGAACCAAAAATCGACATGCTTTACTATTTGTAGCATATCCAATGAAAATGCAATCTACTGTTTTTGGTCCAATTTTAACCCTTTTAGGTAAAGGAACCTGTACCTTTGCTAGACACCCCCACACTTTGAAATATTTCAAGCTGGGTTTTCTCCCTTTCCATTTTTCATATGGTATAGATTGTGTTTTGCTGTGGGGTACTCTATTGAGTATTCGGTTAGCTGTAAGGATAGCTTCCCCCCCATAAACTCTGCGGTAATCCGGAACTTATTAATAAAGAATTCATCATTTCTTTTAATGTCCGATTTTTCCTTTCCGCAATTCTGTTGGATTGAGGTGTGTAAGGTGCAGTAGTTTGATGGATAATTCCATATTCCGAACATATTTCTGCAAATGGAGATTTATATTCTCCACCTCGATCACTTCTAATCATTTTGATCTTTTTATTCAAGTGATTTTCTACCTCATTCTTGTATTGCTTAAATGCTTCAATTGCTTCATCCTTACTATTAAGCAAATAAACATAACAATATCTAGTGCAATCGTCAATAAAAGTAATAAAATACTTTTTCCCACCTCGAGATGGTGTCGACTTCATATCGCAAATGTCAGTATGAATTAAGTCTAAAGGATTTGAATTCCTTTCAACAGACTTATAAGGATGTTTTACAAACTTAGATTCAACACATATTTGACATTTCGATTTATTACACTCGAATTTAGGCAATACTTTTAAATTAATTAATTTCCGCAAGGTTTTATAATTGACATGTCCTAAACGAATATGCCATAAATCATTTGACTCCAATAAATAAAAAGAAGCTGAAATTTTATTCATACTGTCAACAACCATTACATTGAGTTTGAAAACGCCCTCCGTGAGTTAGCCTTTTCCAACATACATTTCGTTCTTGCTTACAACAACTTTATCGGAAACAAATACACATTTGAATCCATTCTTTACAAGTAAAGAAGTAGAAACTAAATTCTTCCTAATAGTAGGAACATGAAGAACGTTGTTGAGCGTTAACACCTTGCCAGAAGTCTTCAGGAATATCTTCCCATAACCTTCATTCTTGGCTGTTGCATTATTTCCCATGGAAATTTCTTCTTCCGGACCAACAGTAGAGTAAGTCGCAAATGCTTCTTTGATAGCACAAACATGTCGAGTGGCTCCAGAGTCAATCCACCACTCCTTCGAATTTCCAACTAAGTTGCATTCCGAAAGCATTGCGCAAAGATCATCAATGTCATTATTCTTTTCCACTATGTTGGCTTGTCCCTTCTTCTTATCCTTTTTCGGGAGACGACAATTAGGGCTTTTGTGACCGACTTTTCCACAATTGTAGCAGCTGCCCTTGAATTTCTTTTTGTTCTGCTCCTTAGTTTGTCCAGAAGACCTCTTCCTCTTCTTACTTTTTGGAGCAGTCTCTTCAACGATATTAGCTCCCATGTTCGTTGAATTTCCACGAGACTTTTTCTCAGCTGTTTTGTTGTCTTCCTCGATCTTTAGACGTATCATAAGATCTTCCAACTTCATTTCTTTGCGCTTGTGCTTAAGATAGTTCTTGAAATCTCTCCGCGAAGGAGGCAATTTTTCAATCATAGCAGCCACTTGAAATGCTTCATTTACGACCATACCTTTAGCAATAAGGTCGTGAAAAACAAGTTGAAGCTCTTGAACTTGCTGTCTATCATTTCATAGTCTAGAAACTTGGCAACCACGAATTTCTTCAAGCATGTATCTTCTGTCTTGTACTTCTTCTCAAGTGCGTCCCATAATTCTTTCGAAGTATTCATTGCACTGTACACATTGTACAAGTCATCTTCTAAAGCACTTAAAATATAGCCTTTGCAAAGAAAATCTGCCTGCATCCACGCTCAACAACCATGAACTTTTCATTGTCCGGCATGTCCGCAGCAGGCACTGGAGGCTCTTCACTAGTGAATTTCTGCATACCAAGTGTGGTAAGCCAGAAGAACACCCTTTGCTGCCATCCTTTAAAGTTGGTTCCGAAAAATTTCCCCGGTTTCTCAACCGGAGGAACAGCAGTGCGGCTTGACGAGGCTATCGTCGTTGCACCAACAGTCGCAGAAGGATTTCCATTTTTATTTTCCATTTCTTACTGTCAAGAACAGAAGAAATCAATTAATGGCAAAACCAAAACAGTAAATAATACTGTAATCAATAAACAGTACGTAATAAAAACAACTAAGGTTTTTATATACTCTTTTACAGAAAAACGATGAAGTTTTTATGTTCTTCAAACCGTTTTCTGAATTTCAATATCGTGATGAAGTTTTTATATCTTCAAATCAGAATAGTAAAACTCAGACAGAATACAGAATATAATAAAAATAATTTGCTTAAGATTGTTATATATCTGTATAGCTAAAAATAAATTAAATAATAATCTTTCTGAAAACAAAAACAGAAAGTTAATGAAAATAAATTCCGAAAAATAGTAAATTTCTTCAAAATAAATAAGGAAATTATTCCCCTCAAGTACCCGAGGTTCTAGAATATATCCTCCCAGGATAGAATGATTTAACTCACCAGTGTATCGGTACCTAAAACTCTGGTGATCGGCGAACCACTCGATGGTCGTAAAACACACTGGAATATTTTGTGCAGAAGAAGAAGAAGATTAAGAAAATTTAGTAAGTAAATATTCTGGGATTTGAAGGTATATTTATAGCCAACTTGGTGTTGTTTCTGAAGAGGTTTGCAACCTTTCAGAACAGCCATAGCTGTTGGAACAGGTGTGACACTGTTTCATAACAGCCATGGCTGTTCAAAATATTGTGGGAAATATAAAAAGGATTTAAAATAATTCGGGAAAGAAAAACGAGCCGGACCGGACCGGGTCGCGTGTCATGGGTTATTTCGGATTGAATTTTCTTTAATTAATAATTAATTAATTGAAAAGAATTTTGTCCAAAAAGATTAATCAATCAATCGATCTTTGACAAATCCAAATCCAAATCCAAATCCAAATCCAAATCCGAAGCCGAAGCCGAAGCCGAGCTGAGCGAGCGAGCGACGACGACGGCGCGAGGCTTGCCTTCTTCTTAGCTCTTTAAGAGCTAAAAGATGAGCTTCTCTTTATATACACAAAGATTTTCTTTCCTTCTACCACTGAGGGACAAAGTGCATAAGTGAAATGAACTCATTCAAAATTTCACTTTCCTCCATTTCTTTTCCCACCATTTTCCATTCACACCTCTTTTGTTATTATTTATTAATAACAAACCCAACACTAATTTCTTATTTTAAAAACAGTATGTTTGTTTACCCTAAAAATTGGATAACAATTAAACTTATAATGTGGTTTTAAGGATGCGTAATTTCACCTAATACTAATTGATAAATGTAAAGATCGACAATGGGAATTGACAATAAAATAAAGCAAACCGGTGTTACAACATCATTAAGCTCTTGAGCTCGGATGCCCTCGAACAGGTTAATGCAAGAATAGCAAAAGATATAACAAGCTGATGAACAAGAACATAAGCTAGAAAGTGTTGTATTGCTTTGGTATGCATGAATGTATGATGGTTACAAGATGATTAGGACCCTCTTTATATAGTAGAGGAGTCTTATTTATGGTACAATTCTAATTATAGAAGTAAGTCTCGTGACTAACTAGGTAACCATCCTTGATTTGATCTGTTCCGAGATTTACGCCATGATCTCCGGCCAGTCACGGATATCTCGCCTTTCTGTTATTGTGCTCAGCTCGATATCTGTCTCTTTTGGTGTCGATCGCTACTGGCCTCGATCTTCGATAAGTGCCTCAGACCTCGAACTCGGTGCTTTGTCCTCGTACCTCTATCTGGTCCGTTACGAGACCGACCTTCGACGCAATGCCCTAGCCTCGATCAAATAGTAAAATTGGGTTGGCCCTGTTTTAACCGTGTACAGATAGTCCCCTCGTTTCTTGGAGTGTAATGAGAAGAAACGAATTGAGCCTTCAATTTTGCATCTCGACCTGTCATGACGTCATCTTCATGGTGTAAGCGACGAGAGTGGCTGAAACATCCCGTCGGTTCGCATGTCGAGGCATTAAATTCCTGTCAGTTGCTGTCCTCCATTATTGATTTTGAACCATCACCTTCTTCCTATAAATATGCTTTCCTTCTCTTTTGTTCAAACTTTACCCTTAATCTCCATCCTAATCTATAAAGCTTTTCTCTTCCTTCAAACCCTTTCGTGTTGCATATCCCCAGGTTTATCAACCTTCCCTCAAAACATCAAACCTTATTCCCTTATTCTTTCTTTCTACTTGCAGAGGTGGCAAAAACCTCTAAAACCGTTCCACAAAATGAGGGCGCCTCTTAATCACGGCCGGTCGGCGATAAAACGCCGGTGGAGCCGCGCCCTGAGGAGTGCGTTCCCGAGGGGGTGTGTGATCTTACTTCCGACTTCAAAGTCGAGAAAACTTCTTCTGTCCCTGGCCTGTCTGAGCCTATGTCGAGATACATATGCTCGATAACTGAGAGTGACCTTCAGCAGGTCAAGAAAGACTGTCACTGGGAGAAGAAAGAGGTGGTGATCCTGACTCCCGAGGAAGATATTACTACCCACGTGAAAGGGTATCTAAGATTTTACACTTACCCTTTCATACTGGGCCATGTCGATCCCGTCATCATTGACTTCTGCTGCCAATACCAAATAACATTAGGTCAGATCCACCCTTGCTTTTGGCGGATTGTCATTTTTTTCTGATTTTTGCAAGCAACAAAGAAGGGACGCCTTTCACCCTCGACCACCTCATCAGGCTGTATAGGCCCCGTCTTTTTCGAGGTGGGTTGATAAAACTTCAGCGTCGGGCCACCAAGGTATTGTTCTCGAACATAGAAGAGGACAAGGATCGAGGGTGGATGGCTCGATTCGTTCGAGTAAAGACTACAGACCTAATACCGGCTGAGAAGATGCCATTTCTCGAGAAATGGAATATGAAGAATAAGTTCAATTCTTCCTCTAGTTTCTGTTCATTGTTTTTTTTCCTTTACTTCATCTTATCGACATCCTTTTTTATGGTGTAGCGGTCACTTGGATGCCTGGTGCGATTCCGAACCTCGAGAGCTGGGTTCAGACTCTAGCTTTGACTTCTTCGTACGCTGAGCGCTCATGGCGCGATTTAGCAAGGGGCCGATGGGAGGCAAAAAATCACGGTACCAGTCTCGAAGAGAGACACTCGAGGAGATTCATGGTCGTGGCTTTGACCTTGCTGTCGATATCGAGAACGCGAAAGTACTCGAGGCTGAAGCCAAAGCGTTGCTCTCTTCTGATGATGACGATTCCGTGAGAGCGAGTGGATCCGAGAGTGGAGGGGATTCTGATGACGAAGGCGCAACTCCCGAAGAAAATTAGTAACTCAGAATTTTTTTCTCTTTTTTTAATTTTTTGTGTAGAATCCTGACCGATCCATGTAAATATTTTCATATGTATATAAAACTTTTCCTTTCCTATCTCGACTTTTGCCTTGTGAAAAAATTCCGATTTGCTTTTCGCCTTATGACAATTTCGATACACTTTATATCTTGTGAGGATTTTGACTCACTTCGTGCCTTGCAAAAAATTTGTTTGTGAATCCGAAACTTAGGCAACTTGATCGGAGTCAGACTATATAGTCTCTATAATCGAGTGAGTACTTGCTCGAACTCGAAGTATAAAAACCCTTAGGTTTTAGTTGAGTGCGGGTGGATTCTCGAACTCAAAAAATATAATGGCCTTTAGGCTCTTGAATTGGGATGATATGGCCTCAAAAGAGTGGATTTTTTTCCCTTTTCGGCTTAAAAAGTTTATTCGTATAAAAAATTATCATGTCTCAGCACGAAGTAAGTCTGCACCCGTTGGGTTTTATTGGGGCTTAGTGTTATCGAAACCCTTCGCTTTTTTGTGACTTAGTACAATTTTATTTAGTACTAAATTGTTCGAAGGTTTGATCAGTTCGATACCCCTTAGGGTTCTTCGAGGGCTGACGTTGTCGAAACCATTTGGTTATTTTGCCGAGGGTAGCCTTTTTAACCGGTTTATAAAAGTATTCAAAGGCCTGTTTTCATTACGGAATTCGGACGTATCCAAACCGTGTTAGTTTGGCCGTAGCCTTAGGATTTGCCTCTTGGGCTTATTTCCCAATTATACTTCAAACTTGTTCGAAGTGTCAGTCCCCGAGCGGGGCGTCCTTGGCCTAAAAAATCGAGGATTGACCTTTTAAGGTCTTGTGGTCTCGAAGTTTAATGATTCGAGCATGTCAAGTTTTGGACGGTAGTTCCCGAGTACGGGGTTGATTGCTCGAGCTTTAGTTGCTATTGGAATTTGAGCCAGTTTCTGCAATAGACCATAAGTATGAAATTGTTAAGTAGAAATTTCACTAAGGCATGGAGCGTCAGGTAAGGAGAAAGTACTTCTTTCAATAAATCATTCATGCGTACATGTCGTTCCATTAGGGCTCGAGTAATCTACACGGGCACGATTCATTTGACCGTTTGGCCTTTTACAAAATTTACCTATCGAGATCCCGTTGACAGGAAGTATTTTCCTTGAAAACAAAACATCCGAGGGTGATGCCCCCAGTATTCAAGATTGACTGTAAGGAAGCCTCGGATACTGTTGAATTGCTCTAAGTTAGCACGAACAATGGCTACCTTGTTAAAAACCTTGCCGGAAAAACCCATTTGGGATACAAACCGGCCGAAGGGAAAAAGAGTGCAACGCATGCTTTCACACCTAAGGACATCGTTTTTGGAGAGAACTTCGATGCCTTCGATCGAAACCTGCAACAAGTTAGTATAAAATGCAAATGAAAAAGGAGAAGGTCATACCTTTGCAATAATATTGTTTGAGGAGTGATGTGTTCCAATTATTTGGCAATTGTTCGCCGTTCATCGTGCCAAGTTTGTGAGATCCTTTTTCGACGATGTTAAGGACCTGATACGGTCCCTCCCAGTTTGAACCGAGGGAAAGCTTTCCCTCATTTGGGTCTCGAGTGTTGATGGTGACTTTTCTCAGAACTAAGTCCCCAATTTTGAAATGTCGAAGATTGGCTCTTCGATTGTAATATCTTTCGATTCGCTGTTTCTGGGTGGCCATTCGAACGAGGGCGGCTTCTCTTTTTTTATATAGCAATTCGAGGCTTGTATTCATAGCCTCGTGATTTGACTCTTCCGTTGTGTATCGAAACCTAACGCTAGGTTCCTCGACTTCGACCGAGATCAGAGCTTCTGCACCATATACTATGGAGAACGGTGTTGCCCCCGTACTGGATTTTGTCGTTGTTCGATATGCCCAAAGGACTTTGGGCAAAATTTATCTCCATTTTCCCTTAGCGTCGTTCAACCTTTTCTTTAGATTTTGAATGATGGTCTTGTTTGTCGATTTGGCCTGTCCGTTCCTACTAGGATGGTATGGCGTCGACAAGATCCTTTTTATCTTGTGATCTTCGAGGAACTTTGTTATTTTGCTGCCGACGAATTGTTTTCCATTGTCGTATACGATCTTAGCGGGTATCCCAAATCGGCATATGATGTGATCCAATGAAGTCTATGACTTCTTTTTCTCTGACTTCCTCGAAAGTATGTGCTTCAACCCACATAGAGAAATAGTCAGTCATAAATAAAATGAATTTAGCTTTACCTGGGGCCGATGGCAGAGGGTCGACGATATCCATTCCTTATTTCATGAACGACCATGGGGATAAGACTGAATGAAGTTTCTCCTCGGGCTGGTGGATCATCGGTGCATGTCTTTGGCATTTATCGCATTTTCGAACGAACTTCTTAGTATCTTTTTCCATATTGGCCCAATAGTACCGTGCTCTGAATGACTTTGTGAATTAGTGATTCGGCGCCGGAATGGTTCTCGCAAGTACCCTCGTGAATTTCTCGTATGACGTAGTCGGTGTCTCCCGGACCCAACCATATTGCCAACGGTCCATCGAACATCCTTCTGTACAATGTTCCATCTTCGGCCAATGTGAATCGTGCAGCTTTTGTTCGCAGAGTCCTTGACTCCTTAGGGTCCGATGCAAGCTTCCCGTTCTTTAGGTACTCGATATATTTATTCCTCCAATCCCAAGTTAGGCTTGTGGAGTTTATTTCGGCGTGGCCTTCTTCGACTACTGTCTTTGAAAGTTGTACTAGAGTCCCCGAGCTAATTTCATCATCTTCGACATGTGACCCCAAATTTGCAAGGGCATCGGCCTCATTGTTCTTTTGTCGAGGCACATGTTGTAGGGTCCATTCTTTAAAACCGATGTAGGGTCACCAGTAGCTTGTCCAAGTAGCTCTGCATTCGATCTTCTCAAACGTCGAAGGTCCTGTTGACTTAATTAACCACAAGTAAGGAGTCACATTTGGCCTCGATGACCTCTGCTCCCTAACTTTTATCCAGGTCGAGACCTGGAATTATAGCCTCATACTCGGCCTCATTGTTAGTCAACTTAGGGGTTTTGATGGATTGTCTAATTGTATTGCCTATGGGCGGCTTCAAAATGATGCCTAGCCCGAACCCCTTCACATTCGAAGCACCATCTGTGAAAAGGGTCCACACCCCCGAAGATGTACCTGTTTTTAACAAAAGTTCCTTTTCGACCTCGGGTACGAGTGCTGGCGTAAAGTCGGCCACGAAGTTTGCTAAAATTTGAGAATTGATGGTCGTTTGGGGTTGATACTCGATATCATACCCATTAATTTCGACGGCCCATTTAGCCAATCGGCCCGAGACTTCAGGCTTGTGCAGAATATTACGAAGAGGATAAATTGTCACCACACAAATTGGGTGGCACTGAAAATATGGTTTTAATTTCCTAGAGGTGCTTATTAGAGCAAGCACTAATTTTCTAAGTGTGGGTATCAGGTCTCGGCTCCACCTAAAGTTCGACTAACATAGTAAACAGGAAATTGCATACCTTGCTCTTCTCGAACTAGGACACCACTTACCGCAACTTCCAAGACAGCTAAATATAAGTAGAGTTTCTCGTCTGCTTTCGGAGTATGAAGAAATGGTGGGCTCGAAAGATGCCGCTTTAATTCTTCCAACGCCTGTTGGTATTCCGGGGTCCAAGCAAAATTGTTCTTCTTTTTGAGCAGTGAGAAGAAACAGTGACTTCTATCTGAAGACCTCGAGATGAACCGACCTAAGGTGGCTATCCGCCCTGTTAATATTTGTACGGCCTTAACGCTGTCCATGACTGTGATGTGTTCGATTTCCTGGATTTTATCGGGGTTGATCTCGATTCCCCTATTTGACACCACAAAGCCGAGGAAGTTTCCCGAATTGACCCCGAATGCACATTTCTTAGGATTGAGCTTCATGTTGTATTTTCTCAATATGTTGGAAGTTTCCTACAAATATGTCAAATGATCCTCTGCGCTCAGGGACTTAACTAGCATATCGTCAATATATACCTCCATTGATTTACCTATTTGTTCTTCAAACATTCGATTCACTAGGCGTCAGTAAGTAGCACCGGTATTTTTTTAGCCCAAACGGCATTACATTATAACAGTAGGTGCCATACTTAGTGATGAAGGAAGTCTTTTCCTGATCCTTCGGGGTTCATTTGAACTTGATTGTACCTAGAACATGCATTGAGAAAACTAAGGATCTTGTGGCCGGCCGTGGCATCAATCATGCGATCGATATTCGGTAGAGGAAAAGAGTCTTTGGGACATGCTTTGTTTAAATCTTTATAATCTACGCACATTCTAAGTTTGTTCCCCTTCTTGGGTACTACAACTACGTTTGCTAACCAATCGGGATGTTTTACTTCACCGGATGGATCCGATTTTGAGAAGTTTAGTTATCTCGTCCTTGATGAATGCATGTTTTACCTCAGACTGGGGCCTTCTCTTTTGTTTTATCGGTCTGAACTTTGGGTCCAGGCTCAATCGATGTATTGTGATCTCCGGTGGGATTCCTGTCATATCCGGGTGGGACCAAGCAAAACAATCCATGTTACTTAAAAAGAATTGAACGAGTTTTTTCTTGAGCTTGAGAGTTAACCCCGTGCCCAGGTATACCTTTCGATCGGGAAGATTCTCGATCAATATGATTTGTTTCAGCTCCTCAACCGTTGACTTTGTTGCATCAGAATCATTGGGGGTCATGAAGGTGTGAGGTATCATAAAATCTTCATCTTCGAAGATCTCCTGCTCCTCTGATAGGGCCGAGTCTGGTACTTGATGCAACTTCGAAGGTATTGCCCTCATATTATGAACCCAAGGTCTTTCGAGCAGCGCGTTGTATTTCATATCACCTTCGATTACATGGAACTTTGTTTCCTGGATAGTCCCGGCCACGTTTACTGGCTACATGATTTCCCCTTTGGTGTGTTCACTTGCCATGTAGAAACCGTTGAGTAGTCGAGCTTCAGGCACGATCTGATCCTGGAGGCCGAGTTGCTCTACGACCCTCGATCGAATAATGTTTGCCGAGCCACCTGGATCAACCAACACACGTTTAACTTGAATTTTATTCATAAGAATAGATATCACCACTACGCCGTTGTGAGGCTGTTCGATCCCTTCTGAATCCTCATCGTTGAAAGATAAGGTATCTTTTGGTAAGTAGTCCCGGGTATGCTTCTCCCTTGTGATTGTCACTTTGGTGCGTTTAAATATCGGGCGTTGAGGAATATCGACCCCATCAGCGATCATATGAATCACGTGCGGTGGTTCTTCCTGTTTATTTTTCCTGTTTGCATCCCTATCTCTGAAGTGATTTTTAGCTCGGTCACTCAAGAACTCTCGAAGGTGACGCTCGTTGAATAAACGAGCTACCTCATCCCTTAACTATCTGCACTCTTCGGTTTTGTGACCATGAGTTCCATGGTATTTGCATATTTGATTAGGGTTCCTTTGAGCTGGATCAGTCTGGGCCACCTAGTATCCTTGATTCGTATGGCTGATATAGTACCCGATGCATTGATGATGAAGTTGTATTCTGATAACCGTGGCGCTTCTTTGGGCTCGACATGTTTATCGAAGACACTCTTACTCATGAGACCTCGAGAGATTTGTCCTCGATCATTCCGAATGGGATTACGTCTCGGTCCGTTATTTCTACGATCTACGCTGTATGGTTGGCACCGATCTCTGTTTGATCGGGGCTCTCTATCGATGTCTCTTTGAATCCTACCTTCGGATATATTTGGGTAAACGGAACTGGAAGGGGCTCCTAACTGATCATCCTCGACTCTGATCTTTGATTGGTATCGATTATGTACATCGGCCCAGGTCACAAATGGATATTCAATCAAATTCTGCTTTAGTTGTCGTGATGCTATTTAACTTCGCTCGTTCAAACCTTGAGTGGAGTCTTGGACAACCCAATCAACGGTGACGGGGGTAGGTCCATGCGTTCCATCTGGAACTGAGATACGAATTCCCTTAGCATTTCATTGTCCTTTTGTATCACTTTGAAGAGGTCCACCTTCCTAGTCGCGACCTTTATCGCTCCGGCATGTGCCTTCACGAATGAATCAACAAGTATGGCGAAGGAATCGATGGAATTGGGCGGTAAATTGTGGTACCATATCATTGCCCCCTTCGATAAAGTTTCTCCAAACTTTTTCAACAGAACATATTCAATTTCATCATCCTCTAAGTCATTTCTTTTTATTGCGTATGTATAAGAAGTGACATGCTCATTAGGATCAGTAGTTCCATTGTACTTAGGAATTTCTTACATTCGAAACTTCTTTGGAATGGGCTTCGAAGCCACACTTGGTGGGAAAGGCTTCTGTACGAACTTCTTAGAATCTAAACCCTTTAGAATCGGGGGTTCCCCCGGTATTTGATCAACCCGTGAGTTGTATGTTTCTACCTTTTTATCATTAGCCTTAATTTTCTTTTCTCCTGATTCAATCTGTTTAGTGAGCTCCTCGAGTATCTTCATGATGGCAAGATCAGTTCCCGATCCATTATCGTTTGATTTCTCCGGTATAGGCTCGACCCTGTGAATAATTTCCTGTGATGTATCGAGTTCGATTCTGCTTGGTGCTCGATTCTGATTTTGGATCTACGCTATCGCAGCTTGCTGAGTCTGCAACATTTCAAATATCATTTGAAGGCTAATACTGCCTTCTTCACCACTCTGTGCATTTTGATCGGCTGCCTGGGCATCTCTGCGGACGCTATTTTCAAGGTTGGTGCCTTAATTTCCATGAATCGCAATACGAGAACTAACATCGACTGGATCTATGGCCGGTGGTCCATCGGGATTGATTGGAGGTACTCCATTTCTCGGGGCGACTATGTGCTCGTTCTTGCCATAAAGACCAAGGCCGGCGTCTGTGTGAGTGGGCACTGTTTGAGAGTTCGACATGTTGTTTCGTGAAATCAAATAAACTTACTAGAACAAGCGTAAAAGCCACGTGTTTTATGAGGATTAATACTAGACAATCACTATTATCCTTAGCCCCACGGTGGGCGCCAAACTGTTTAACCTAAAAATTTGATAACAATTAAACTTATAATGTGGTTTTAAGGATATGTGATTTCACCTAATACTAATTGATAAATATAAAGATCAATAATGGGAATTGGCAATAAAACAAAGCAAACCGGTGTTACAACGTAATTATGCTCTTGAGCTCGGATGCCCTCGAACAGGTTAATGCAAGAATAGCAAAAGATATAACATGAACATAAGCTAGAAAGTGTTGTTTTGATATGCGTGAATGTAAGATGGTTATAAGTTGATTAGGACCCTCTTTATATAGTAGATGAGTCCTATTTATGGTACAATTCTAATTACGGTGGTAAGTCCCATGATTAACTAGGTAACCATCATTGATTTGATCTATTCTGAGATTTACGCCATGATCTCCGGCAAGTCACGGATATCTCGCCTTTCTGTTATTGTGCTCTGCTCGATGTCTTTCTCCTTTGGTCTCGATCACTACTGGCCTCGATCTTCAATAAGTGCGTGGGACCTCGAACTCGGTGATTTGTCCTCGTACCTCTATTTGGTTCGTTACGAGACCGACCTTCGACGCAATTCCCTAGACTCGATTAAATAGTAAAATCGGGTAGGCCCGGGTTTAGCCGTATACAACATTCTCGCACAAGAGAGATTTTTAAAAATAGTTTAATTAAATTTCAAACGTGTGAATGTCATAGATGCCTCTGAATGGAGTATAGTTGTTGAAATTATGATTCATTCTTCCCTTAAGAAAAGTCAACCAAGTGATAAGCACTTCTATTGCAATTAAAAACTTCAATGCCATAATTCGAAACATAGCATGAGAGAATGTCTTTTCTATCTCATCTAATTATTTATGTTAATATCAGCATTAATCCTTAGTTTTCTAATCAAAGAGATCAAGTACTTGCACGTGGTTGTTGAAAATTTTGTTTGTCCTCCCCCCTCCCACGATCTAAATTTCAAACGACGAGTCGTGCTCATCATAAATTTGGCTATGCCTTTTCAGTCGATCATGCTCAATCCGATGCCAACAATAATAACAGATACATTTAACCATATGGGATATTGGTATTAAAAAGAATACTCGATTTCAATATTCGTTGTAATATTGATTTGTTGTCAGTATTGCAAATAAGGAGTAGCTGTCTGAAATACTGATGTGAAGAATTTTGCGAGTAGATAATAGTTTTCACTCACAAAATCTTTAATTTTCACTTTAAAAATTTCAAGTGAATTTTTGATATTATACTATGTTTTACTTTGTGTATTTGTGGGTGCTTTGGATTTTAATTGTAATTATTTCCAAAATCATCATCATGGTATTATATTTTGACAATATCCTTTTTGTTCTCAAAATGAAATAAACATGTTTAGGCAAGGAAATAGACCAAATGTCTTCGTAATTAAAGGTTCTGTTTTGATAATGAATTTTTATTTTATCTTATATGACACCGCCATTATTGAAGAGTTAAATTCTCTGAATATAAATATTTGGTACATATTTAAATATTTTTATCGTAAAAAAAACTTTGACAAAGATACTTTTGTATATCTTTTGAATATAAAAATTTTCTTATGTAAGAAAGGAAAAATTATCAAATTTGACCGTGTACTATCCAAAATTGAGAAATCTTATTGTTCGTTTAAGTTTTTTCTATCTAATATTACCCACGCCATTAGAAAAAAAATCTTATTATTGTCCTTGATCCCTAATCGAGCTCAAGTTAGGGTGATTTTACACTATAGTCAAGAGTTGATGAGTAAATTTGAACTTTTGAGCCTAGAGTTCGTTTGTTGGTCGAGGCAGGAGATTTATTACTTGCATAAAATCCACTAGTATTTGATTACTAAATCAATAATTTATCTACAGTTTATATGAGAATTTGGTACAAAATAAAAAAATATAAGTATTAATCATAAGTGGATAAGAATATTAAAGTGACCAAACTAATCTTCATATACAATGTATATACACTAAATAGTAATATTATAAACTAAACATCAAAAAAAAAGTATTCATGCATTATAATTAATACATTACTGATTTGCATTACAATCCCCACATAACTTTGTATACGGGTGAAACCGAGCCCGCTAAATACCCCAGTTCCCCGGAGAGGCAAGTGAAGCAGGGATGTGACCGTAAAGAATCGGGGTCAGAGCGAGGATCCCCTCGTATCGGGGCTCGGGCAAAACACCTACCCTCGGGGACATCGGGACCACGTCCTCCGGTTTAGGTTCGAGACCCAAGACCTCGATGAGCATTACCAAACAACCACATTCGACTAACAAAGGGTCGTGATGTCCGCACCCAACCGGATATCACAACGTGAATCTAGGTCCGTATCAGCAGAAAAACAGTGATTAGCGAAAAGGAAGATTTTTACCTTTCTTAGAATTGTACTTAGGGTAAAATTTCTCTATTATATAAAGGGGAAAATTATTATTCATGAAAGACTGTAACACGCATATCAAGGCAATATACTTCTATTTCCGAAAGCTATTCAAAGTTCTTCTTCTTGTTCATAAGTTCTTCACAAGTGCAAGCTTAGAACCGAAGGCAGGTCTATCGTTAAGCCTTTAACAGAGCTTGGATTCCCTCTTATCATTGGTTTGGTCATTTGTTACATTTTTTATTTTCTTAATGTAACGTCTTTGATCACTTGTATTGAATTAACCCACATGTCCTCAAAATCGCGTATAAATTCAATTAGTATCCGATTTTAAGGGTAAACAGTTTGGCGCCCACCGTGGGGCTAAGGATAATAGTGGTAATTTGGTACAAATTTTTATAACACACTCTATTTTACGCTTGTTCTTTGAGATTCTAATGTTAGGTCAATTTAAGAATGTGAAACTCTCAATCTGCTCACTTGAACGTTGATGCTGAGTCTGGCCACCGCGGCGAGAACAACAATATATTGCCCAACAACGAGGTGCCCCATGATGACCCCAACGGAGTCCCGCTCACTGACCTAATTGATGCCAACTCGCATGTGACCATCGACCCAAACTTGCCTATTGACCTAGAGAACAGTGTTCGCGGAGGATACCGATCAGTAGCCCGGGGTACGCACGACGGTGAAGGCGATAGGATCAATTTGCGGGTGATCTTCGAAATGTTACAAGCTCAACAGGTGGAGATTGCCCAGTTACAGAAACAAAGCTGCGCCCCCAGCAGAGTTGAGCCCGAACATCTCGGAAAAACACTTGAAGAGATAAACAAACCACGAAAAGGCCGCGTAAGGTTGGACTGGGGACCAACCCCGAAATAATAAAGATGCTTGAGGAACTGACAAAGCGGGTGGAATCGGGGGAAAAGAAGATCAAAGCCAACGACAAAAAAGTGGAGACCTATAACTCCATGGTTGATCAAATCCCAAGGGCACCCCCGATACTGAAAGGCCTGTATTCTAAGAAATTTGTCCAAAAGCCTTTCCCTCAGAGTGCAGCGCCTAAGCCAACCCCGAAGAAGTTTCGTATGCCCGAAATTCCAAAGTATAATGGAACCACATATCCAAATGAACACATGACCTCCTACACGTGTGCCATCAAGGGGAACGACTTCGAAGATGACGAAATTGAGTCTATTCTGCTGAAAAAGTTCGGATACACCCTGTCAAAAGGAACTATGATATGGTATCACAACTTACCCTCTAATTCTATTAATTTGTTTGCAATGCTTGCAGATGCCTTTGTAAAGGCGCACGCCTGGACCATCAAGGTCGAGACCAGGAAGTCAGACCTTTTCAAAGTAAAGCAAAGAGATAACGAGATGCTCAGGGAATTCGTGTCGAGGATTCAAGTAGAAAGAATGGATCTTCCTCCGATTGAGGACGATTGGGCCGTTCAGACATTTACCCAAGGACTCAACCCCCGAAGCTCCTTGGCTTCAGAGCAGTTAAAATAGAATTTAATAGAATACCCACGGTAACTTGGGCCGATGTCCATAACATGTACCAATCAAAAATCAGAGTCGAAGATTATCAGCTCGGGGACCCCCTCTGGGTCCGTGTATCCCATCAAAACTAGTGACAAGTTTAAAAGAGTCGTCGATCATAAACCAAGACTGAACAGAGATCGGTATCAACCGTATAGAGGAGATCGAAGGGGTAACGTATTCGGGCGTAACTCTGCGATGAGCGAAAAAAGGAGCGATCAAGGCCATAATAGTCGGGGATTCATGAGTAAATACGATTTCGACAGGCCACTCAGGTCCATGGAGGCACCGATATTATCGGGATACAATTTCATTGTCGACGCCGCCGGCATCGTATCTGCCACCGGACGCATCAAAGATGCCAAGTGGCCTGGGCCGTTGCAATCCGATGCTTCCCAAAGGGACCCCAACCTAATGTGTAAGTATCATGGCACTCATGGCCAGAGGACCAAAGACTACATATAACTATGAGAAGAAGTGGCACGGTATTCGATAACGGGCACCTTCAGGAATTTCTAAGTGATAGGGCCAAAAATCACTTCACGAATAGGGACTCCAACAAACAGACCAAACAAGAGGAACCTCAGCACGTCATCAGCATGATCATTGGTGGAGTCGACGTCCCCTAAGGGCCAATGCTAAAATGCACTAAGGTGTCCAAGGGAAAAGCGAACCCGATATTACCAGCCGGAGGGGACCATCTTTTTCAACGATGAGGACTTTGAAGGCATCGTGCAACCACATAATGACGCACTGGTAATATCTGTACTCATAAATAAATCTCGAGTTAAGCATGTGTTAATTGATCCAGGTAGCTCGGCCAATATCATTAGATCAAGGGTCGTAGAGCAGCTGGGTCTACAAGACCAAATAGTACCTGCAGTTCGGGTTTTAAACGGATTCAACATGGCATGCAAGACTACTAAAGGGGAAATAACCCTGCCGATGAACACCGCCGGGACAATTCAGGAAACAAAGTTCTATGTGATTGAAGGGGATATGAGATATAATGCTCTATTCGGAAGGCCATGGATTCAGAACATGCGGGCAATACCCTCGACACTACACTAGGCACTGAAGGTCCCCACACCGGGAGGGACCAAGATGATTTACGGGGAGCAGCTGGTCGTAAAAAAAATAGTTGCGGTCGAAGAGGAGATCCCAATCTCGGCTCTCTCGGCATCAAAGAACTAAATAGCAATCATCGATACTGGCCCCGACTGAATTGGAGAAGCAAGAAGCAGACGAGGATGATGGTTATGGAGTTCCTAGGTCGTTCATCACCCCTGACAATTTCGATGCCACCAAATCAACGGTTGAGGAGCTGGAGCACGTCACCTGATTGAAAACTTGCCCGATCGTAAGTTATATCTGGGCACGGGGTTAACCCCCAAGCTCAGGAAAAAACTCATTAATTTCCTTACAGCTAACTTAGATTGTTTCGCTTGGTATAACCACTCATAAGCTAAGCTTGGATCCGAAGTTCCACCCTGTTAAACAGAAGATGAGGCCTAAGTCCGAAGTCAAGCATGCATTCATCAAAGACCAGGTATCTAAACTCTTTAAAATAGGTTCTGTTTGGGAAGTTAAGTACCCGTATTGGTTGGCTAACGTAGTAGTAGTGCCTAAAAAGGGAAATAAATTAAGAATGTGCGTATATTGTAAGGACTTGAACAAGGTGTGCCCCAAGAATTATTTTCCTTTGCCTAACATCGATCGCATGATCGATGCAATGGCTGGGCAGGAGATACTCGGCTTTCTCGATGCCTATTTCGCGTACAACCAACTCTGGATGGACCCGGGCGATAAAAAAAACTTCTTGTATCACTAAATTCGGCACCTATTGCTATTACGTAATGCCGTTGGACTAAAAAATGCCGGTGCCACTTATCAATGCCTAGTAAACTGGATGTTTGAAGAACAAATAGGAGAATCAATGGAAGTTTACATTGATGACATGTTAGTTCAGTCCCTGCGAGCAGAGGACCATTTGAAACATTTATAGGAAACCTTCAACATACTGAAGAAATACAATATGAATCTGAACCCGGAGAAATGTGCATTCGGGGTCGGATCCAGAAAGTTCCCTGGATATCATTGTCTCCAATCGGGGGATCGAGACCAATCCCGACAAAATCAAAGCTATGGAAGATATCACCGTGATGGACAGTGTCAAGGCCGTTCAGAGGCTAACCGGGCGCATAGCTGCCCTGGGCCAGTTCATATCGAGCTCCTCTGATAAGAGCCATCGGTTCTTCTTGTTATTGAAGAAGAAGTAACTTCTCATGGACCCCGAAGTGCCAACAAGATTTGGGGGAGCTCAAATGATACCTTTTGAGTCCACCCTTGCTCCACACTCCGAAGGAAGATGAGTAGTTGTACCTGTACTTAGCGGTATTCAAGATAGCGATAAGTGGAGTCTTAGTCCGGGAAGAGGAAGGTACGCAATTTCCTATCTACTATGTCAGCAGAACTCTAGGCGAGGCCGAAACAAGATATTCTCACCTAGAAAAATTGGCGCTCGCTTTGCTAAGCGCCTCTAGAAAGTTAAAGCCATATTTTCAATGCCACCCCATATGCGTCGTAACTTCTTACCCACTAAGGAACATAATGCATAAACCTGAGCTCTTGGGTCGGTTGGCCAAATGGGCCTTAGAAATTAGGGGGTACGATATCGAATATTGACCCTGGACCACCATTAAATCCCAAATTTTGGCAGACTTCATGGCCCACTTTACACAGGCCTTAATACCCGAAGTCGAAAAGGAATTATTGTTAACCTCAGGGACTTCATCGGGAATCTGGACCCTCTTTACGAACGGTGCCTCGAATGCAAGGGGGTCCGGACTCGGCATCATATTGAAGCCGCCTACGGGTAACGTAGTTAGGCAATCTATTAGAACTGTGAAATTGACTAAAAATGAGGCCGAGTATGAAGCCATGATTGCAGATCTTGAATTGGCTAAAAGCCTAAGGGCCGAAGTGGTCGAAGCTAAGTCCGACTCCCTCCTTGTGGTAAAGTAAGTCAACGGGACATTCGAAGTAAAAGAGGAACGAAAGCGAAGGTACTTAGACAAATCACAGGTAACGCTGCATCAGTTCAAGGAATGGACCCTACAACACATACCTCGGGATCAAAATAGCAAAGCTAGTGCTCTAGCTAACATAGGATCATCGGTTGATGATGATGAATTCAGCTCTGGAACGATTGTACAACTCATGAAATCAGTGGTGGAAGAAGGCCATGCCGAAATAAACTCAACAAGTTTAACTTGAGATTATAGAAATAAGTATAAAGATTACTTGAAGACCAGGAAATTGCCCTCGAATCCTAAAGAATCGAGAGCTTTGTGCACAAAGACGGCCAGGTTCAGCCTATCCAAAGGTACCATTTTTAGAATAACATTCGACGGCCCGCTCGCCATATGTTTCGGGCTGGGAGATAATGAATATATTTTAAGGGAGGTTCATGAAGGCACCTGCGGGAATCATTCGGGGGCACAATCTTTGGTTCCTAAAATAATCAGAGCCAGCTATTACTGGATCGACATGGAGAAAGATACAAGGGACTTCTTATGAAGATGTAACGGCTATCGGAGGCATGCACTGATGATCCATCTTACCGGAGAGCTATTACACTCGATCTTGTCACCTTGGCCATTCATGAAATGGGGAATGTACATTGTCGGTCCCCTGTCGTGGGCACCTGGTAAGGCTCAATTCATATTGCTTATGACTGACTATTTTTCTAAATGGTTCAAAACTCAGGCGTTCGAGAAAGTCCGAGAAAAGGAAGTCATCGATTTTATTTGGAACCACATAATATGCCGGTTCGGGATACCGGCCGAGATCGTGTGTGATAATGGGAAGCAGTTCATCGGCAACAAGGTAAGCAAATTTTTCGTAGACCACAAGATAAAAAAGATTATATCCACACCCTATCACCCTAGTGGGAACAGATAGGCGTAATCTACAAACAAAACCATACTCCAAAGCCTGAAGAAAAGGTTAACCGATGCCAAAAGTAAAGGGAAGGAAATTCTTCCCGAAGTCTTGTAGGCGTACCGTATGACCTCTAAATCTAGTATCGGGGCCTCTCCATTTTCATTGGTCAACATTAATACCGGTCGAAGTGGGAGAACCAAGCCTCAGGTTCCGATATGCGATCGAAGAATCAAACGGTGAGGCCATGACCACAAGCTTGGAGCAATTGGAAGAGAGGAGCGAGGCTGCCCTAGTCCGGTTTGCCTCCCAAAAGCAATGGATATATAGGTGCTACAACCGGAGAACCAACCTCCAACACTTCAATATCAGAGACTTTGGTGTTAAGAAAAGTAACACTGCACACCTGAAACCCAAACGAAGGGAAGATGGGGCCGAATTGGGAAAGGCCTATCGAGTTATCAGAATTACCGGCAAAGGCTCGTACAAACTCGAAGCAGGAAACGGCGCACAAATACCAAACAACTGGAATGTGGCACACTTAAGGCTATTCTATTTCTAAGGTACGTTTTCATTTACCTTTATATAATATTAAAAATCAGACTAACGCTTGCAGGCAATGGCCAAGGAGAAGTACGACTATTAGGTCTGAAAGCACGCGTTGTACTCTTTTTCCCTTGAACCAATTTTGTCCAAAATGGGTTTTCTGACAAGGTGTTTAACGAGGCAATAGTGGATCGTGATGACCTAGATTTAAAGACGGGTTTGAAGTCGGGGTCAATGGTCACATCAATAGTATCCGAGCCCGCTCAAAGGTCGACCTCGAATACTAGGGGCCTTCACCCTCGGGGTAGACTTCTTAGCAAGAAAAGAAGGGAACTTTGTACTTGAACAACTTAAGCCCGGTGGATAGAATTTATTTTAAGGGCCAAACGGTCAAACGAACTGTGCCCGTGTAGGCCACCGCAGCCGTAATACAAGCTTTTACTCACCTTCGATCATGTACTTTATACACAGAAATAAAAGAAATTTCCCACCTTGCTATTACTTATTTTTGACTTTTAAAGCATCCAGCCTAAGGGCTATCCGTATTCGGGGACTATCGAGCCCAAAGGCTACCCCTACCCGAGCCTAAGGGCTATCCCTGTTTAGGGACTATCGAGCCCAAAGGCTACCCCCGCTCGGGGACTATCGTCTGAAATAAATCCGGGCTTCTCGGGCTATCTAATCCCGGAGGCACAAAACCTATTAGGTAGTGCCTAAACCCAAAAGGCTACGGCCACAGTAAAAAATGGCTCGGAGTCGTCCGAAGCCCTTTATTAAAATATCAGGCCTTCAATAAAACAAAACCTTCAAAAAGGTTACCCTCCGCAAAAGCATCATCTATGAATACTTAAGCATTTTTGAAAACTCCCGGTCACTTCGAGTTTTGGAAGCTTCGAGCAAATAAAAAATTACATCGAGGACAGGTTCTATTTGGACCTCCAAAAAACAAAGTGACTTGTTAGATTCTATACTAAGACATCAGAAATATTTGCAAGAATGAAAATTACGAAAAGATGCTAAAACAGTTAAAATTTCAAAAAGGAGGAAATTTTATATATTTCAGAATATCTTTACATAGACCCAAAAAAACGGCCTCAAAATAAACAAAAATATGCACACAAAATTAAAAAATCCTAAGGCGTTCAAGCCTGATCTTCATCGGAGCCTAATTCGTCACCAGAACCATCGGGGCCTTCGGAGTCTTCAGAACCCTCGGAGCCCTCTTCATCTTCGGGTTTGGCTAGTTTCTTGGACTCGATCTCAAGCCTTCTTGCCTCCTCGACCTTGGCAGATAGGTCAAAACCTCGGGCTGGATCTCCTCGAGGGTCTCCCTTCAAGACAACCGCCTTACATATTCGGCATTGGTCTTCAGGAAGGCCTTGTTGCCTCAACATCGGCCTTGTATTGGGCCACCATCTCCTCAACATCGGTAAAGGTTGTCTCCAGCTGGGACCTCTTGGCTTCAAGCTCTCTTCCAAGGGTGTCCCATTCTACGGTGGCCGAGTTCAGCTGTGCTCAAAGATCTTCATTTAGCTGAGCCCGTTTATTAGCTTTCTCCTTCATCACCCGAACCTGAACTTCTACCGAAGAAAGCTTCGCATGGGCGGTCTCCTTCTATGAGGCCAACAGATCCATCTTGTTCTTCCACCCGTTGGCCATGGCTTGGACTTCATCCATCTCCTTTTGAATCTGATCGATCTGTTCGATCTTTTGATGGACCTGCGAGGATTGGTCGTTTGCCACTACAACTAGTTCCTCGTTTCTAACTTCAAAGACCTTTACCTTTTCAACCAAGTCGGTATGCTCCCGCCTTAGGCCCGATGCTTCTTTTTGAGCCCTGTCCAACTCGTCTTGAAGGTTCTTAGTGACCCCTCTTGCTGCTCGCTGAGAAGTTTATACATATCCATATTCCGTGCAAGCTCCTTAACCTCAAGCTCGAGCTGGTTGATCTCAGACCGGTACCGAAGAAAACACTCATGATGAATTACCGAGGCCTACAAAGGGGTGAAAAATGTGAGAAATATCTAAACCTAAGTAAAAGTTTGAAGGAGCATATGATGCCTTACCCAATTCAGCGCCTGCTGCGCCTCGTCAAAAAGGCACGCCTTATTCACCTCCTTCATTTTGCCTGGCCCTCCCGATCACCAGGCATCGCAGGTAGCTTGCTACTCCCACGGGAGAAGAAAGAACTCCGACATTCTCCGGACGGTAAGAATTATTAATCTTTTGCGACCAGGATCCACACTTGGGGCAGGGAACTGATTGACTAACTACGGGCTCGAACATAGCCCACCAACTTCCGAAGACGGATCCTTTCTCGAAACTTCTAGGTCGCCCAGCCCAGAAAAATCTTCCAAGATGGACGAGTCTATGCCATCAAAAAGGAACTAAGGGGATCGTCCACGCTATGAACCCCTATATTGGACCTCTCCTTCCTTACTCGGGCCTCCTCGAGCATGGACTCAATGTAGGAGGGCGACCCTGAAATGTCTATTATACCAATCGCTTCCTTTAGAGCGGAGCCACCGTCCCGAGGGGTCTCAGACCCGTCTCCACATCGATCTCCTGAGTTTGAGGGAGATCGGCCTCCAACATCTCCCCCTCGACTGCTTCCTGCTCCCCGGGAGAGATCGGTCCGTAGGCCACAAAAATATCTTCTTCTTCGGGCTCGTCCCTAAGCCAAAGAAGCAAATTCGATTCCGGTGCTCGAGAACTGGAGCTTTTCTTTGGATTACGATCCAATCTCTTCTTTGGCTTCATTCCAAAACTCGGGGAGCCCAAAACCTTCTTCTTCTTCTTCTTCTTTTTCCTTGCTACAGCCCCAAGCTGTCCCGAAGCGGAGGGATCAATAGGCAAGGACACGTCCTCATTCCTCTTCTAATGGCCTAAGTTTAGTGGTCTTAGGCAAACCTACAAAAAGAAAAGTGTGTAAAGAAGAATAAGTATGGTATAAATTGGAAGCCTGATGTTACTTATTCGGGGAGAGGCCTTACCGTGAGAACGAGCCTCCCATCAGCCTTTCGAGAGTTCGCACCATGTATGCTCAAAGAACGACATCTAAGTACAGATGACCTCGATACATTCCTTTAGCCAGGGAACCGCCGCATTCGGAACCTGGCGACAGCTGCACAATCACAAGCATAAACGAGAGAAAGAAATTAAAGAAAAAGAATTTTGACGTTTAAAGAGGCATTGAACTTATGAGACTCATTCCACTTCTAGGGGAATGGCATGTATTTGGGGGTGGGAACAATCGTCGGTTTTCACTCGGATGAAGCGTCCCTTCTAGCCCCGATCCCGATCTTCATCGATGCTCGAGAAGGGGGCATTGCTGGCCCGACGAGTGAGCTTGATCAGTCCCCCTTGGAACATTCGGGGATTGAGTAATCGAAGTAGGTGGTCGATCGTGAACCGACGAGATTCGATATTTTTCACAAAGTAGCGGAGGAGGATCACGATCCTCCATAGTGATGGGTGGATTTTCCCGAGGCACGTCTCGTACCTCTTGTAAAAGTTTAGAACGACCGGGTCCACCGGACCCAATGTGAAGGGGTAAGTGTAAATACTTAAGTACCCCTCCACGTGGTTAGTAACAACGTCCTCGGGCCGTGGGATTACTACGTCCTTTCCTTCCCAATTGCAGTCCTTTAGAACTATGAGAAGAACATCTTCAATCATGGAGCATATGTAACTCGAGACTCCTTCACCCCGGTCCTATTTGCGTGAAGGCTTCTTGAATTTAAATTCATCTGTGATTGAACAGCCCTTGGGAATGATGCTTTCAAGGTGAGCTCGGGGACCGGTTCATTAGCGGTCACATCGGGGGAAGCTGTTTCGAGGGCGACTACTTTAGGGGCAACTGCCTCAGTACTAGCGGTAAGTTGAGAAGATGAAGAGGCAACTTGTTGAGGAACGGTTTTAGATGTTTTATCCATTATTATTTGCAGAAGTTTGGAAATTCAAAGAAAGGATTTTGAAGGATAAAAAGTTGAGTGAAATAATTTAGGGAAAAAACCTGGGTAAAAACTTGAAATTACTGTGGAGTCTTGAAAAGCGAGAGAGAAGATGTGAAAGTTTGAAAAAGGATTGGTAATAGCTTGAGAATTTAAAGGTAGAAGCTTGGTCGAAAAGTGAAAAAAGGAACAACAAGTGAAGGCTTTTATAGAAGAATTTGCATCGCTTCGCATGCGGAGGCAGCCTGCCGATGACCGACACATGTCCTAAGCCAGAAGGACGTGATTCACTGGACGTTTTGACTTCTTTGTCAGTTCTGTTACAGCGTATTGAAGAATGAACAGTGAAGCATCTGTCGTTTCTCATCGATTCAACAAGACTACTCTTCGAGAAACAAGGGGACTATCTGTATACGGGTGAAACCGAGCTCGCTGAACACCTCGGTTTTCTGGTGAGGCAAGCAAAGCAGGGACGTACCGTAAGGAATCGGGGTCAGAGTGAGGAGCCCCTCGTATCGGGGCTCGGGCAAAACACCTGCCCTCGGGACATCGGGACCACGTCCTCCGGTTTAGGTTCGAGTCCCAAGACCTCGTAGAGCATTACTAAACAACCACACTCGACTAACAAAGGGCTGTGATGTTCGCGCCCAACCGGATATCACATCGTGAATCTCGACCCGTATTAGTAGAAAATCAGTGACTAGCGAAGAGGAAGATTTTTACCTTTCTTAGAATTGTACTTAGGGTAAAACTCCCCTACTATATAAAGGGGAAGCTTATTATTCATGAAAGACTGCAACATGCATATCAAGGCGATATACTTCTGTTTCTGAATGTTCTTCAAAGTTCTTGTTCTTGTTCAAAAGTTCTTCACAAGTGCAAGCTTGGAACCGAAGGCAGGTCCCTCGTTAAGCCTTTAACCGAGCTTGGATTCACTCTTATCTTTGGTTTGGTCATTTGTTACGTCTTTTATTTTGCTTAATCTAACATTATGAATCACTTGTATTGAATTAACTCACATATCCTTAAAATCGCGTATAAACTCAATTGTTATCCGTTTTTAAGGGTAAACAAACTTGTCTCTAAATCAAATGAGTTTGAACTTTTAAAATAATGGTTATTTATGTCATTGTATACGGATGAAACCGAGCCCATGGGACGCCTCAGTTTCCGATGAAGTAAACGGAGCAAGAGACATGAAGGCAAGAAACTGGAATCGAGGCAAGGAGCCCCTCGATCCGGGGTCCGGGCAAAACACCTGCCCTCGGGAGTATCGAGGCCATGGCCCCCATGTACGGTTCGAAACCCAAAGGCCTCGAAGAGCATTAATAGGTAATCGAGCACGACTATCAAAAGGCTGTGATATCCGTCACCAGCCGGATATCACGACGTGAATCTTGACACATATCGACAAAGAACCGGTGATTAGTTAAACGGAATATTTTTACCTTTTATGGAATCGTACTTAGGGTAAAACTCCTCTAGTATATAAAGGGGGGGGGGGTCTGATTATTCATTAACCACATTGTAACATGTATATCAAGGCAATATACGTTCATTTTTCTCTGTTATTAAAGGTTTTTACCTTTGTTCATCAAGTGCTTCGTTATTATGAGTCCGGAATCGAAGGCAGGCATTTCATTAAGGCTGTTATCAAGTCCGGTTTCAACCCTCACTACTGGTTTGATACTTTATCATGCCTTTTATTTGTCTAATCTAACGCAATTTATCGTGTATTGAATTAATTGGCATATCCTTAAAACTACATATTGTTATCCATTTTTTTAGGGTAAACAGTTTGGCGCCCGCCATGGGGCTAAGGATAATAGGGGCTATTTGATACAAATTTCTATAACACACTCTGCTTTACTATTGTTCTTTAAGACCTTAATTTCAGGAAAATTAAAAGATGTCAAACTCTCAATCTGTTCACCTAAACGTTGATGCTGAATCTGGCCACCACAGCGAGAACAACAATATAGTGCCCAGCAACGAGGTTCACCCTACTGACCCCAACGGGGTCTCGATCGCAGATCCAATCGATGCCAACTCCCATGTGGCCATCAACGCTAACTTTCACACCGATCCGGAAAATAGCATTCACGGGGGAGCCAGGTCGGTAGCTAGGGATACGCACGATGGTGAAGGCGATGGGATCAACTTGCTGGTGATCTTCGAAATGTTAAAGGATCAACGGGTAGCAATAGCGTGTTGCAGAACCAAAGTCGCGCCCCCAGTAGAGTTGAACCCGAACATTCGCAGAAATGAACCAGTCACAGAAAGGCCTAGTGAAGTTGAATTCGGGACCAACCCCGAGATAAAAATGATGCTAGAGGAATTGACGAAACGGGTAGAATCGGGAGAAAAGAAAATCGAAGCTAACGACAAAAAGGTGGAGACCTATAACTCCAGGGTCGGTCAAATCCCAGGAGCACCACCAATATTGAAAGGCCTGGATTCTAAGAAGTTTGTGCAAAAGCCTTTCCCTCCGAGACAGCTCCGAAGCCGATCCCTAAGAAGTTCCGTATGCCCAGAATCCCGAAGTATAATGGAAAGACTGATCCAAATGAACATGTGACCTCCTACACGTGAGCCATCAAGGGGAATGACTTGGAGGATGATGAAATCGAATCCGTTTTGCTGAAAAAGTTTGGAGAGACCTTGTCAAAAGGAGTTATGACATGGTATCACAACTTATCCCATAATTCTATTGACACGTTTGCTATGCTTGTTGATGCCTTTGTAAAAGCACACGCCGAGGCCATCAACGTCGAGACTAGGAAGTCAGACCTTTTTAAGGTAAAGCAAAGAGATAACGAGATGCTCAGGGAATTCGTGTCGAGGTTTCAAATGGAACGGATTGATCTGCCTTCGCTCGCAGACGATTGGGCCGTTCAGGCATTCACCCAAGGACTCAATCCCCAAAGCTCATTGGCTTCATAGCAGTTGAAGAAAAATTTGATAGAATACCCGGCAGTAACTTGGGCCGACGTCCATAACTGGTACCAATCAAAAATCAAGATCGAACAGAGATAGGTATAACCTATACGATGGAGATCGAAGGAGTAGTGGGTATGGACGCTAGCCCATGAGGAGAGAACGAATGAGTGATCGAGGTCATAATAATCGGGGACTCATGAGCAATAACGGTTTTGACAGACTCATCGGGTCCAAGGAAGCACCAAGGTTATCGGAGTACAACTTCAACATCGATGCTGCTGGTATCGTATCAGCTATCGGACGCATCAAAGATACTAAGTGGCCTCAACCATTGCAGTTTGATCCTTCCCAAAGGGACCCCAATATAATATGTAAAAATCATGGCACCCGCGGCAACATAATCGAAGACTGCCGACAACTGAGAGAAGAAGTAGCCCGGTTATTCAACAACGGGCACCTCCGAAAATTTCTAAGTGATCGAGCCAAAAATCACTTCAGGAATAGGGACGCCATCAAACAGATTGAGCAAGAGGAACCTCATCACGTCATTAACATGGTCGTTGGTGGAGTTGACATCCCCCAAGGGCCGATGTTAAAACGCACTAAAGTATCCATTATAAGGGAAAAATGAACTCGAGACTATGTACCGGAGGGAATCGTATCTTTCAACGATGAGGATGCTGAAGGCATCGTGCAACCATAAAATGATACACTGGTAATATCTGTACTTACAAATAAATCTCGATTTTAGCATGTGTTAATTAATCTAGGTAGCTCGCCCAATATCAACAGATCGAGGGTCGTGGAACAGTTGGGTCTGCAAGATCAAATAGTGCCTGCAGTCCAAGTCTTAAATGGATTGAACATGGCATGAGAGACCACTAATGGGAGATAACCCTACGGTAAGCATCACCAGGACCATTCAGGATACAAAGTTCTACGTGATCGAAGGAGATATGAAGTACAATGCTTTATTCTTGAGGCCATGGATTCACAACATGAGGGCAGTACCCTCGACGCTACATTAGGCGTTGAAGTTTCCTACACCAGGAGGGATCAAAATGGTTTACGGGGAGCAACTGGCTGCCAAAGAAATGTTTGCGGTCAATGAGGTGGTCCCATTATCCGCATTTTCAACATTGAAGAACCCGAGTTCAGTCACCAAGGGAGAAACCAAATTGCAATCACCAACGCCAGCCCCAACCGAACCAGAAAAGCAGGAGACAGGCGAGGATGATGACTACAGAGTCCCTAGGTCTTTCATATCCCCTGACGATTCCGATGCCACCAAGTCAACAGTTGAGGAGCTGGAGCAAGTCAAGTTGATCGAGCACCTGCCTGATCGAAAGGTATACCTGGGCACGGGACAAACTCTTGGGCTCAGGAAAAACACATTGAATTCCTTATAGCTAACATAGATTGCTAAGCTTGGTCCCATCTTGACATGACAGGGATCCCATTGGAAATAACTACCCACAATCTGAGCTTGGATCCAAAGTTTCACTTGGTTAAACAGAAGAGGAGGCCTCAGTCCAAAGTTATGCATGCATTCATCAAAGACGAGGTGTCCAAACTTCTTAAAATAGGCTCAATTCAGGAAGTTAAGTATGCGGATTGGTTAGCGAATGTAGTGGTAGTGCCTAAAAAGGGAAATCAATTGAGAATGTGCGTAGATTATAAAGATTTGAACAAGGCATGCCCCGACGACTCTTTTTCTTTTCCTAACATAGATCGCATGATTGATGCAACAGCCAGCCACGAGATACTCAACTTTCTCAACGCCTATTTCAGGTACAACCAAATGAGGATGGATGCGGGCGACCAAGAAAAGACTTCCTTCATCACTAAATATGGCACCTATTGTTATAACGTAATCACATTCAGACTAAAAAATGCTGGTTCCACTTACCAACACTTAGAAAATTGGATGTTCGAAGAACAAATATGGAACTTAATGGAGGTTTACATTGACGACATGTTAGTTAAGTCCTTGCGAGCAGAGGACCATTTGGAACATTTGCAGGAAACCTTTAACATACTGAAGAAATACAATAGGAAGATGAACCCAGAAAAATATGAATTCAGAGTCGGGTCCGGGAAGTTCCTTGGATTCATGGTGTCCAACTGGGGAATCGAGACCAATCCCAACAAGATCAAGGCCATAGAAAATATCACCGTGGTGGATAATGTCAAGGTTGTTCAAAGGCTAACCGGGCGCATAGCTGCTTTGGGTCATTTCATTTCAAGGTCCTCCGATAAGAGCCACCGATTCTTCTCATTAATGAAAAAGAAGAATGACTTCTCATGGACCCCGAAGTGCCAGCAAGCTTTGGAAGGACTAAAATGGTACCTTTCGAGTCCACCTTTGCTTCATACTTCGAAGGCGGACAAATAGTTATGCCTGTACTTGGCGGCATCCGAGATAGAGGTAAGCGGAGTCTTAGTCCGGGAGGAAGAAGGTACGCAGTTCCTATATATTATGTTATAAGGACTCTAGGCGAGGCCGAAATAAGGTATCCACACCTGGAAAAATTGGCTCTCGCTTTGCTAAACGCTTCCAGGAAGTTAAGGACATATTTTCAGTGCCATCCCATATGTGTTGTAACTACTTAACCATTGAGACACATAATGCACAAACCCGAGCTCTCAGGACAACTGGCCAAATGGGCCGAGGAAATTAGCGGGTATGATATTAAATATCGACCCTGAACCGCCATCAAGTCTCAAATTTTGGCAGATTTTGTGGCCGACTTCACGCCGGCCTTAATACCCAAGGTTGAAAAGAACTGTTGTTAACCTCGAGGACCTCCTCGGGTATCTGGACCCTATTTATGGACGGTGCATCAAACACAAAGTGGTCCAGACTCGGCATCGTGTTGAAGCCGCCCTCGGGTTATGTAGTTAGGCAATCTATTAAAATTGTGAAATTGACTAACAATGAGGCTGAGTATGAGGCCAGGATTGTAGGTCTCGAATTGGCTAAAAGCTTGGGGGCCGAAGTGATCAAAGCTAAATACGATTCTCTCCTTATGGTGAATCAAGTCAATGGGACATTCGAAGTAAATGAGGAACGAATGCGTAGATACTTGGATAAACTACAAGTAACACTACATCGATTCAAGGAATGGACTGGACCCTACAACACATAACCCGAGACCAAAATAGCGAAGTCGATGCTCTGGCTAACTTGGGGTCACCGATTGATGACGATAATTCAGCTCAGGAACGGTCGTACAACTCATGAAATCGATAGTGGAGGAAGGACACGTCGAGATAAACTCTACAAGCTTAACCTGGGACTAGAGAAACAAGCATATAGATTACTTGAAGACCGGGAAGCTGCCCTCGGATCCTAAAGAGTCGAGGGCTCTGCGCACGAAGGCGGCTATGTTTAGCCTGTCCGAAGATAATACCCTATTCAGAAGAACATTTGATGGCCCACTCGCCATCTATTTATGACTGACTATTTTTCTAAATAGGTTGAAGCTCAGGCATTCGAAAAGGTCAAGGAAAAAGAAGTTATCAATTTTATCTGGGACCCTATAATATGTCGGTTCAGAATGTCGGCTGAGATCGTATGCGACAATGGGAAGCAGTTTGTTGGCAGCAAGGTGAGCAAATTTTTTGAATACCATAATATCAAAAGAGTATTATCAACACCCTATCACCCTAGCGGGAACGGGAAGGCGAAGTCTACAAACAAAACCATACTCCAAAACCTTAAGGAAAGGTTAACCGATGCCAAAGGAAAATGGAAGGAAATTTTGCCCGAAGTCCTATGGGCATACCGTATAACCTCAAAATCTAGTAAGGGGGCCACCCCATTTCGTTGTTCTACAGTGCCGAAGCACTAATACCGATCGAGGTGGGAAAACTGAGTTTTACGTTTTGATATGCGACCGAAAAGTCAAACGGTGAGGCTATGAATATGAGCCTGGAACTATTTGATGATGAGACCGCCCTTGTTGGCTGCCCAGAAGAAACGGATCGAAAGGTATTATAACCGGAGAGCCAACCTCAGACATTTGAATGTTGGGGACTTGGTGTTAAGAAAAGTGACACTGAACACCCGGAACCAAACAAAGGGAAGCTGGGACCGAATTGGGAAGGTCCATATCGAATTATCGAGATTACCAGCAAAGGTTCGTATAAACATGAAGCATGAAATGGTGAGCGGCTACCACACAACTAGAACGTAACTCACTTAAAATGATACTACTGCTAAGGTATAACCCGTTTATTCTTTTTATATATATATTGCGAATTGGACTAACACTTGCAGGAAACAGCCAGAGGACGATGTCGTTGTTAGGCCTGAAAGCACGCATTGCACTCTTTTTCCCTTGAACCGGTTTTGTCCCAAATGGGTTTTCCGGTAAAGTTTTTAACGAGGCAACAGTGGATCGTACTAACTTAGAATCAAAGACCGATTATGAACCAGAGTCGATGGTCAAGTCAATAGTATTTGCGCCCTCTCAATGATCGACCTCGAGTACTGGGGCTATCACCCTGGAATGATGATTGTTAGCAAGGAAGGAAACTTTGTGCATTTACAGTCTAGGCTCGGTGGATAGGATTTACTGTAAGGTCCAAACAGTTAAATGAACAGTGCCCGCATAGACCTCCTAAGCCATAACACGAAGCTTGTACACACTTACAATCTTGTATATAACGCACATGAATAAAAGAAAGTTTCTACCTTGCAGATACATATTATGTCTCTCAAGACTATTACATTTTGTTTCTTAAGGATATCGTGCTCAAGGGCCGTCTCTATCCGGATCCAATAAATCATCCGCACTCGGGGATTGTCGTCCAAAATAAACTCGGATGGCTCGGGCAATCGAAGCCCGGAGGCACAAAGATTATTAGGAAGTGCCTAAACTTAAAAGGCTACGGCCACCCCAACTCGGGGACTATCGTCCAAAATAAACCCGGACGGCTCGGGTTATCGAAGCGCGGAGGCACAAAGCCTACTAAGCAGTGCCCGAACTTGAAAGGTTACGACCACCCTAAAAATGGCTTAGAGACGTCCGAAGCCCGTAATGAAAACATAAGGGCTTCAAAATTTCAAACTGGTTCAAAGGTTACCCTTGGCAAAATTATAGTCTAAAAACACTTATCTCGGGGAAAGCTTTCGGTCGTTCCGAGCCCACATGAGTTTCAACCAAAATTTACATCGAGAACAAGTCTTGTTCGAACCTTCGAACAACAACTTATTATTGTATTTTATTCCATGCTAAGTGTTGCGCCCCTTTTTTCTCGCGAAATAGGGTTTCGACACGTGACAACTCTTTTAAGGAAGGTGTTAAAAGAGAGAGTCGCCACCTAATGGGTTTGAGGTATGTTAGGTAATATATTTGCAAATAACTCAGGTTTAACCAGTTTGCATCACCAAAGATCGGGTAAGGGCTCAAAATTACCTCGAAGAGAAGGTGTTAGGCACTCTTCGAGGTCCACAACTGTGGGTCCCGGCCGAACTCGAATTATATGAATTAGTCTATGTGATCAAATAAATAAAGAGAAAGCACAAAAACTTAAGAAGTTTATTATAAACAGGTTTTGAACAGAGGGTACAACTATTTTGATTATAGTAGGAAAATAAAGAAAATGGGGGGGGGGGGGAGGGGGGTCCTATGTTTTTTAGCCTAAAGGATCACCCCGTGCAACATAGATAGTACTTCGTAACTCCCTCCAGATGGGGTGTTACTCGTATTATTCAGCGGGCACCGACTATCATCTTCTGCTAGCCGATTACAATCTTTAAGTTGTTACCTAAAGCGTACTAGTTCAGTTATAACTCGTACCCTATGCGTGCACTACCCGTCCCATGCCTATGGTCCAGGGGGAATTTGGAACTTTATTTTTGGGTGGTTCTAGACTTAACTTAGGTTGCTCAAAATGAGAAAACTAGGCGACATACAAAACAAGTTGGACTTCATATAAAAGCAACTAAAGGCTCACATTGACCCCCACACTTAGACAACAAAGGCACGCAAATATATAAGAAAATTAGGATATTTCAGAGTTCAGAACCTTAAACATATAAACATGATTTCTAAATGACTTTGAATCAGAGTACGGGCAGTTTTAGATGCAAGGCGTTATTTCAAAGGCATGACTTCTAAATAACTACACAGTTTAGGGAACCTGATATTATATGCTGATTATTATAGATTATAAGTGTTTAAACCTATAGACATGATATCTAGGTGCAGTAATTGGCATTGATAACTATGGGAGATATTCAAAATTGTTTCAGTTTGATCCTATAGGCATGCTTTCTAATAGTGAGTAATTATAACAACAACAGATTAACCAATTAAGACCCTACAGGCATGATTTCTAAAATGCGGATTAGTAGAACATAAATTAATATAATCCTATGATCATGGTATCTAGCGAACATGTTGCAATTGAAAGATGGGTCATTTTATTTCCTATTGGCATGATATCTTATAAACATGTAGAAGCAGAATATGTTAAATGAATTAAACACCTATAGGCAGGTTATCTAACACACACAGTAGCAGAATATGTTAAAAAAATTAAACACCTATAGGTAGGTTATCTAACGGCGCATAGGAACAGAATGTTAAACAAATTAAACACCTATAGGCAAGATTTCTACCTGTTTCATGCAAATATTAAAGTAAACCCATTTTTCCAATTTTTACTACCACCCCAATTGTTATTACAGAATTATTACATGCGGAATGAATGAAATAAATTACAAAGTTATGAAATAACTATAGTAGGCCTTAGACAGGACCAAAGTATACCCGGCCAGGCCAGGCCTTCAATTTCACATCCAACAGGCTTCATCACAGCCCAGAAGTCATAGCCAATCAAACCTAGAAAACATCCCTCATTTTACATAAAATAGCCAAAACCCAGTAGCCATCAAAAGTTCAGAAAACAGCCATGCACAAGCCCATTGGCTCATTCAGTTGGTATAAAGGGCAATGTTGAACAATGAGGAAAAATGGCAAAGAACCTTGGACCCTAGTGCGTCAGAGTTCCCAAGGGCTTCCAAAACCCAGGGCAGTGCTCACACTAGGAAGGTTAATAGAGGAGATTCAAGGATAGTGAAGGTTTCAGTATCAGGGGGAATGATCAGAGACCCAAATCCTAGTGTGTTAGAGTTCACAAGGGCCTCAAATGGACCCCGAGCAGTGCTCACACTAGGGAGGTCAGTAGTAAGAGCCTTGATAGCCTTGGCTTTCAGCCGACTAAGAATAAGGAGTTCAGAATAACATAAGTGACAATGAGGGAGAATGGACAATAGCTGAGGGATAGAAGTGGGGAACACACTTATAACCTAAAGCAGACATAACCATGGAGAGCAACTAATCAAACAGGCCGGCAGGTTCAGCAAGATTTCAACACATAGGAAAATACCACATAGATAGACACACATTTAAAGAGTTGGGGGAAAGAAACAAGTTGCAGGATTAGCAGTCATGACACTAAATCAATCGAGGCTTAAGAGGTTCAAATTAAGCTAAACATGCATCCTAGGGTCATGCTAATCGGTATTTGGGAATGATTGTGATAAACACTATCGCGCCCCCTTTTTCCCCTCCCTCACGGGGAGAGGAGTCCGGGTTCCGACATTTCCATGGGGGTAATAACTTGTTTCCTTTTGGGAATTGGGTATTTTGAAGAGTCGCCATCTAACGGATTATGGTGTGTTAGGGCACCTAGAGCGATTAACTCTTGGATTGGTTTGCATTACCAGAGATTAGGGTAAGGGCCCGAAATAACCTCGAGGGGAAGGTGTTAGGCACCCCTCTTGGTCCACAACTGTGGATCCCGGCCGAACTTATATCCACAAATTAGTCCATTACAAATAAACAGTTGGATCAAATAAGTTGCAAGTAAAGCACGTTAGATAACTCAAGTAATAAGATAAAGATTCGGATAAGTTGCAAAAAAAAGGTTTAAATATAAGGGAAATTTGGTGAAGGAGGGGTCCTAGGTTGGTTAGCCTATAGGATCATCCCACACAATGTCCGGTAAACACTCCTCGTTGAGGGGCTACACGTGACATTAGCGCGTAGTCATCATATCCCATATCTACCCTTCCCATCCCCTTAGTGGTTATGCATAGCAAGTGTTTGGTCAGCGATCTCTATTGCGTGCTGTTACCCGTCCTTTCTTAATGGTCCTGGAGGGATTTAGGACCTCTACCTATAGGTGGTTCTAGACAGACCCCTAAGGTTTTTAAAGGTGAAAATTCTAAGGCGACAGGAAAAACAATTAGGACTTTTAGCACATAAAAAGGAGCAATTAGAGGCTCAAAGTTTCCTCCTCAAACAAGCACATACACAACATGACTAAAGCACAATTAAGGGCTTTTATTAGACAGTATCTTAAGGCAGGATGTTTAGGTGAATATGCAGAAGAAAAGCAATTTATTTTTTATAAACTCAGGAGTAGTGACCCTAGCAGTTGCCTATTGATTTTAAAAGCCTGTTAGGATCAAGAAACATTAAGCAATAGAAACAGTTTCAGAGTTGCAGTTTGGGAAAACGCCCTAAAGGCTTGCCTATACGCGGAGCACTGATTAGTACATTTATATAGAGAAACAAAGCAGGTTTTGAAACGGATTTCTGTAATACTTATGGGCATGATATCTAATGATAGATTGAGGTAGTTTTAAAGAACTTGTTTCAAGAAATATTAAATACTTAATTAACCCAATCCAGAAATGACTAAACGTGGATTAAATTGATTTATTTAGACTAATTTAGGTTGACAGGCAGAATTTTGAGTATGGTTACTGTTGATACCCAATTTTTCCCTATGTATTTTAGATACTCAAATATTCTCAAAATAGCATGTGTATGCATATATAAGCATGCCCAAGAGTTTTGGTATTTTTCCCTAATTTTTAAAGATTTTTAAAATCTATTTATTGTCTACTTTAGCAGTACGAAATCCAGTAATTATTCCCAAAGTATCATTTTTGGTGAATAATTTATTTCCATTCTCATATTTACACCAAGATGTTATTAAGGTGATTTTTGCATATTTTTACAAATCTGTTTGGTATTTTCTAAGTTAAATTGCATAAATTACAATTATAGCCTATATTACGATTAACAACATTATACAATCATAACATCATTTTTCAGTATTTTTAGATTAATATTTATACATTATTAATTAGTTCAGTGCTTTTAATTTGTTTTAAAAATCATTTTATTACTTTATATAAAATAAAAGGGAGAAATTGGCTATTTAATACCTAGCCTATTATTATTGCAATTTTAGCCCCAATTTTAACCCACCCCATCAGATTTTAAATTAACCCAATTGACCCAATACCCAATTAAATTCGCCCCAGCCCAATCTCTAATCCAACCCGGCCCAACTCCGAATTAATCTGAGCCGTTGATCAAATAAGATCAACGGCCCAGATCTTTTTTCCTTAATTAAATTCTAACTACCCCCCCCTTTGACCCCTCAGTCTTCGAGACTGGTCTCTCTCTACTTCGTCTCTTCCCCTCCTCTTTCTCTCTAGAACCTTCTAGTTCTTCTTTTCCGATGGCCTTCACCCTCTCTCCGGCCACCTCCAGCCTCACCTCTTTCAATCACCAGCCGCCGTGAAACCTTATCTCGCCGATTCCCTCTATCCTTGAGACCCCAGAAGCCTCCCCCATACGAGATGGTCAATGAAGCTTTGCCTGGGTCTGTTTCCGGCCTTTCTCCGATGGGTTTTGGTCCGATGGTGTTATGAACACCATTATTACTGAGTTTCACAGCCAGGTTTCTTTTACTTCTCACTGGTTCTTATGAAACCCTAATCTCGACCCAAACCTCTTGAATCTCTGAATTTTTTAACGATTTTTTTAACTCACGCCTTTATGTTTTGCACTACTCTCCACTCGATCTTTACGATGGCTCAAGTTTTAAACATTGTGTTCCCTTTTTGAAACTAGGATTTCTGAACCCCTTTTTAAAAATCACTTTATCTTCTGATTTTGAGTACTAATTTGTGATTTTCAGTACTATTTCTAAACATTTTTTGCTTAAGTCTGATGAAACCCTAGCTTTATATGTTTGTGTTTGTATTATTTGTTCGATTGTGTGTTCTTCTGAGGTCTTCTTTGAGTTCCATGTTCTTTGCTTTAATTTTGTTGCTAGCATTCCATTCCCCTGCCATTCTGTGTTCTTCACTTAGGATTCTCTGATTACTTACATGGTGGTTTTATACTAATTCTTACAAGCCCTCTTTAAGACTGTGATACTTGCCTTATATTGTGATTCTACATATTTTCCTTATGGTTTGGTACTGACTTCAAAAGTGCTTCCTTAATTTGTGGGATACTTTCCTCGATTAATACTGATTTCCTAGGTTTTCAATCTCGTTCATTATTTTGAAAACTATTTTCCAAAATTAAAGTGGTATTCTGCCCTATATGTGTGCACAAATATGTTGATTGATTTGCCTGACCTATTTCCCTAACTAGAGTATCATGTACCTAGTCTTTATTGCATACTTTATGCTATTCTGTTTCCTTATGTGAACATACCATGCTTTGTGATTTCTTTCCTTTTAAATAACTACTTATTACCATTTGACTTTGATTCCTTAATCAAAGGGGAGTCCATATACTGATTTGATTATGATTGATGCCAGTTCCTTAATTAGGGACTGCTACCTCGTTTGTTTACTTGTATTCAATACTATAAGTACCCCCCATTCTCTTTTTGTAAAGACGAACACCTTGCATATCACAAATACACACAGCAATCACATTGCTCTCTCTCTCTCTCTCTCTCTCTCTCTTGTTACTCTCTCTTTTGCTCTGTTCCCTGCTCCTGACTATCATTAGACAGCTGAAAAGCTAAGGCTAATATTGTGCTTATACTTGGCTCTTGCATTCTGCTGTGTTCTCTTATTACTGGTATGTTATGATTAAATTCCATGTTCAAAAACCAATATGGTTATTACTACTTCCGTGTGTTCTATTCCTCATTGTTTTCTACTTATGCTTCTGTTGTGCAACATGTGATTGTTTCCTGTTTTGCCTGTTGATATTCTTATGCTCATGACTACTGTTTGTTCCTGACCTTACCTGATATGACTATATGCTGTTATTATTTACTTTTATGTCTAAATCTGACTATTTCAAGGTCTCTTTAAACTCTTTTGGATTTTCTGTACCCATGCTTAGTAAGTTTGTATTAAGTCTCCGTATCCTTTGGTGATCGTTTAATGTGATCTATTTGTCCCCTTTGCTCATTATCCTTGTGTGCAACCCTCCAACTCTGTGTAAACACTTTTTTTTATCAACTCTCCTCTCCTTCCTGCACTTCACTACTCTTAGAAGATAGGTTCTACCCCCTTCGTGTGAGCATTGCTTTGGGTGCCTCTGAGTGCCCACTGAACTTTGACACACAAGGATGGTAATCCCACACTGCACCTGTCCTGCATGTTGTTAAGTGTTTGGGTGCTGGTATTGGCCAGGGATCCAATGGGACCCTAGGGAGATTTGCCGCACCCAGACCATGGCAAAGGCTGTAAAACTCGAAAGGAGTGAGGTTGGAAGATTGGGCCTGACTGAAGGCTCCCTATAGAATAACTTCTTATTTTTATTCTTTATCACTGTAATTCGGCTATCATTGGTTTATAATAATTTGTAAACGAATGATTGGGGTTATAGTGAAATGGGGGTTATCCATGCTTAGTTTAAGTAATGGGTAGAAAACATGCTTATAGGTTTTTATTTACTTATCTGCGCAATATATAACCTGAATAGGACATGCATCTCATACACTAGAGATCCTGCTTTAGGTTCTATTCCTTCAGCCTGTTATCATGTTCATCTTGCAACCACGATCAGTTAATAACAAGTAAATAACTGTTATAAGGCTCTTGCTGCATTCTCATAATCATTAGCATTTAGAAATCATGTTTTAGGAACTCCTATGTGCATTAGACATCCTGTCGCTTAGGGTTTTATACTTGTCTGAGTTGCAATTATTAAACGCCTCAGTAGCATGCTTAACCTAATAATACAAGTATGGCTAACTGTTTGTATACCTCTTTTGAAACTAAAAAAAAAGGGATCAAACATGCATGTTCACCCTTTAAGACAATTAGGCAATACGTACGACGCCTAGGCAAACTTTAGGCCTAATAAGAATCGATTAATCGTGTGTTTTTCCAGTTTAAGACTAACCAACCTCTTTTAATTTGAACTCTGCCGCTCCCATTCTTGTTTTGATTCTCTGAAGTTCACTTTTTTTATTTTATTTTAAAACTCCCGCTCTATCTGGAAACAAATTTTGAAATCGTGCGTCTATTTACTCTCACTGACTTTCTGATTCTTGTTCTATTACGTTTTTTTTTAAACTACTGGGTTACCTTTTCTGCCCAGAATCGTGCTATTTTGATACTTGTTCTATATCTAGTTAAGCTACTAAGTCTCTACTGTATTTTTCAAAACCATGCTTTAACGGTTCTTTTACTAACTCAACTGCTGTTACCTATTCTTTTTTTAACTCCCATATTTGAGACCTTAAATGTGTTTGAGACGTGCTAATTACGTGTTCACTTGTGGAGGGATCTGTGAGCCTTTATTTGTCTTTGTATGCTCCCTTATGTGCGGTCCTATTTGTTATGTATGTCGCTTAGCATTTTTCCCTTTAAACCTAAGGGTTCAGCCTAGTCCTTACCTTGTAGGAATAGTGGTCCTAAATACCCTCCAGGACTTATAGGACGGGACGGGTAATAGCACGCAATAAGTAACGATACCATCCCGCGCTTTAATACCTTAACGGGGTGGGGAGGGTAGATATGGAGGTGATGACCGATGCGCTAATATCTCATGTAGCCCCTCTTTTGAGGAGTGATTACTGGCTATTGCATTGACGTGATCCATATTAATCATAAACCTAGGACCCCCTTCCCTTTTCCTTTTTTTATCTGCTTTATTTAGAAATTTTTAAACCTTTCATAAATTTCCACCCTCTTTACTTTCCTCACAGTTTCAACTTATTTGCAATGTTATATGCAAACCTCTTCTATTGAGCCCTTAATTGCTTACTTGATTATGTGAAGTCACAATTATAACATGGCCGGGAACCACACTAGTGGATCTTGGGGGGTGCCTAACACCTTCCCCTCGAGATAATTTCTAGCCCTTACCCAAACTCTGGTTCTTCAAACTCAAACCCTTTTAGTGTCCTAATGCACTTTAATCATTAGGTGGCGACTCTTCAATTCCAAAACCCAATTCCCAAAAGGGAACGAGTTGTCCTCCCAAATGTCGTAGACCCGATTTCACCTTAGAAAAAGGGGGCATCGACACATCCCGATAGGCTGAGAAAACCCCAATACTCTTTAGACTTGCACCATGGAAACATACATAAGACTGACTATAACCGAATTGCATTAATCCAATGGCATGATCTATTTGCGACTACGAAATTGACTTGGCTCTTTTTTCTTCTCTTTAAATGCTTTTACCGCTTTCCTTCAATACTGTTGTAATTATGAGCAATTATTGTAATCGTTACTTTATGAAAGGCAATAAATGAAAATGTGAAGTCCTATAAGCAGATTTCAACATCATATTCAACTCGTGCCAAACAAATAACATAGCAACGCTTATAATGAGTGATTGTGCCCTTCCGATATTATCACCCCCTAAATTTGGAAAAGCAAATAAAAAATAAAACCAGTCGATAGCGAGCAGTCAACGAGGCCCAGATTTCCAACTCCAATAGCCTCAAGTACCCAAACCCCATAGAACCCTTACTCTGTTCAATTGTGTATGCATCACTGTCAAACCTAGCTGAGTCAGTTATGCTGTCCGCATAATGCCTCTTTAAGGTAGCCTTGTCCAAAGTCCATTGGGTTTCCTTGGAACCCAAACGGACGTTACCACGTCTGTGCATTTATTTGGAGAACTAAATGCTGCTTATGCCAATTATTGATATTTAAATAGTCAAGTCCGGCAGGGGTAAGGGTCTAGCATTTTGTTTTGCAGAAAATGAGGCACGAAGTCCCAAATTCGGCATGGTAACCAACATTCACCCAAGGTTACTAAGCTGGTGGGAAGACTTTCACTCCAGTGATCAGACTCTTGTCCGCAAATATTTGGGAAATTTGCCTTCTCTTTTGGAAATCCAACCCGACAACAAAATCATAGAGGCTGCAACTTTATTCTGGGATAACGACAGATCTGTGTTTCGCTTCGGGGACCTTGAAATGACACTTTTGCTCGAGGAAATTGGAGGTTTAGCTGGTATTCCTTGGGAGACTCCGGGTTTGCTTATGCCAGAAAATCGCAAGGGTAGGGGCTTCCTCAAAATGATGGGACTAAAGAAAAACCCAGACTTGACCTGTTTGAAGGACTCTTACATTCCTTTCAACTATCTGTACGAGAGGTACGACCATAGCAAGTCCTACTGCACTTACCCGGATGAATTCGCCCTCACATCATTGGGGCATATCCACAGAAGAGTCTTCGTCTTTATGTTCTACTTTTGGGGATGATAGTATTTCCTATGAAGAAGGCAAGGATCCACACCAGACTAGCCATGGTCACCAAGACTCTAATGGAAGGGATTGGCGGGCAACCTTTCAGCATAGTACCAATGATTGTCGCAGAAATATACCGAGCCTTGGAAGACTGTCAACGAGGGGCCAATCACTTTGAGGGTTGTAACTTATTGCTTCAAGTCTGGCTCATGGAACACCTCCAGAGGAGTGAATATCGGCAAGAGATTTTACGCAGAAACTGGGATGATTATATCGCCTTCCATCAGCCAAGGCGAATGAACTATATGCCTAACATGTTTGCCCAACCAGAAGACGCTAAAGGGTGGGTAGAATTGTTTGAAAATCTGAAAGAGGACCAAGTGCAATGGATGTTCGAATGGTTCCCTACCGAGGAGTTCATCGTCCGATCTCGGAATGCACCGTTTCTTATACTCTTCGGTCTGAGAGGAACTTATCCTTATGTTCCCCTCCGAGTCATGAGGCAGGCAGGAAGAAAGCAGGTTATACCAAGGGCCGACAAAATGAGTCACTTTAGGGCCGACTTTCAAGATGACGATAGTCCATACAAGTGCCAAGCTCAGCATATGTGGCACTGCAAGATCATCCTGGGAAAAGATTCCATAGAACCAGACAGGCACCATGCTGGTTATACTCCATACTATCCAAGTTGGCTGGAAGATGATCATAGTGGGTTAGGACAACCCCGGTCTGTTCGAGGTCACAGGGTCATCGACGAAAAGGCTGAG
>NW_017670357.1:702482-707784 GCF_001879085.1 Nicotiana attenuata
GAACCACGATCTCCTGCCGATCCCATTCAAACTTGACCATTTGATGCAAAGTAGACGGTACTGCCTTTGCGGCATGAATCCAGGGCCGTCCCAATAAAAGGTTGTAGGAAACACTGACATCGAGCACTTGAAACTCCATAGTGAATTCCACAGGTCCTATTGTTAGCTCCAACACAATATCTCCCACTGTGTCTTTCCCTCCGCCATCAAATCCCCGTACACAGATGCTATTTTTATGAATTCTTTCCCTGTCAACTTGCAACTTTTCTAGAGTGGAAAGAGGGCAAATGTTGGCACTAGACCCATTATCAATTAACACCCGAGTCACCACGGAATCTTCACACTTCACTGTGAGGTACAAGGCTCTATTATGTTCAGTTCCTTCCAGTGGTAACTCGTCATCAGAAAATGTTACCCTATTCACCTCAAAAATCTTGTTTGCAATCTTCTCAAGATGATTCACAGTAATTTTATCTGGCACATGAGCTTCGTTTAGAATCTTCATCAACGCCCGGCGGTGTTCATCCGAATGGATCAATAAGGACAATAATGAGATCTGTGCCGGGGTTTTCCTCAATTGTTCCACAATCGAATAGTCTTGGGCCTTCATCTTTTTCAGGAACTCTTCAGCTTCTTCTTCAGTAACAGCCCTCTTTGTCGGTGCCGGATTGTCTTTAGCTGCTTTAACCTTTCTCAACTCTTCAGGGGCAAAGCACCTTCCTGATCTAGTCGACCCATGAGTTTCACACACTTCTTCTTTAATTTCCTTTCCTTGGTACATCACAGTCACCCTGTCATAATTCCACGGGACAGCTTTCTCACTAACCACAGGCAATTGGGTCACCGGTTTAATGATAACTGGCTCTGCTCGAACGCCTTTTACAACCAACACAGGCTCGGCAGCTGCTCCTGGTATTGTCACCTTAACAGGCCCTGGTTTTATTATCCTCACTGGTTCACTGACTGTCTGGCCCACTGTGACCAAGGCTTTCTTATCAACCAACTCCTCATTTGCTTTATTTTCACTTCCTTTAATCATCATCACAGTTTGCGACGGCTTCTTGTATTCTCCCTTCTGCACTGTCTCGATCATGTGAGCCTTATGATGAATTGGTAGTGGATTCTGCGTGATATTGGGAGTCTCCGGAGCCTGCACCTCAATTCTCCGTGTATCAATAAGGTCTTGAATGGCGGTTTTCAGATGCCAACACTTCTCTGTATCATGTCCAGGCGCTCCTGAGCAGTACTCACAGTTTACTGAATGGTCCAGGTTCCTTGGGGGAGGGTTTGGTAATTTGGGTTCGATCGAGTTCAACATACCCAACTGCCTCAGTCTGTGGTACAGGCTCGTATAAGATTCTCCCAAGGGAGTAAAAGTCTTCTTCTTCTGCGACCTATCATTCTTATATGCAGGATTGGGTTGGAAACTGGTTCCAGCGGCATTTCGGTTGGTGCTTGGGGGTGGGTAAGTGTTTTGGGAAGTGGGTGCGCGCCATTGTGCACGGGTAGGAGGTTGAGGATATGTCTGAGCATGATGGACGGAGAAATGGGGAGTAAAAGGTGGGTAGAAATGCTGTGGTGGGCCATATGAAGTATGCGGGTAAGCTTGGGGGTGAGGGCGAGGTTGGTGATAATATGGTGATGGACCCCTGGACCAGACCCTTGATTCTACTACTGCCACTTCTTCTTTCTTCTTCTTTCCCAATACTCCTCCGGTGCCGCTTTGGATGGCCTGCGTGGTTGCTTTGAGTGCTGAGTAGCTCATAATTTTGTTAGACTTGAGACCCTCTTCTACCATACTCCCCATCTTCACGACCTCATTGAAAGTTTTCCCTACAGCGGACACCAAATGACCATAGTAAGTTGGCTCCAAAGCCTGAAGAAAATAATCAACCATCTCATTCTCTTTCATCGGAGGATCAACTCTCGCTGCCTGCTCTCTCCAACGGAAACCGTATTTCTCGATTTTGGTCAATGACAGTCGATCTGGGACGATCTCAAGGTTGTATTGAAAATGACATGCAAAAGCTTGAGCTAGATCATCCCAAGTGTACCACCGTGTATGATCCTGTCGGGTGTACCATTCCAATGCTGCCCCGCTTAAGCTCTGACTAAAATAAGCCATCAATAGCTCGTCTTTTCCCCCGGCCCCCCTCATCTTGCTGCAGAAACCTCTCAAATGGGCTACGGGATCGCCATGTCCATCGTATAGATCAAACTTTGGTAACTTAAATCCTGGCGGCAATTGAACATCGGGAAACAAACACAAGTCTTTGTAGGCCACACTTACTTGGCCGCCCAGTCCCTGCATGTTTCGGAATGACTGCTCAAGGCTCTTGACCTTTCGGATCATTTCATCCTGTTCGGGATTTTTGGTGGGTTTTTCCTCCTCAGCTGAGAGATCAAGGCGAGGAGTGTAAGGGTATGTTTCTGGTGGTTTGAAAGTGGGCTTGGGCGGGTAGTATTGGTTGTCATGAGTTTGGAACATGGGCTCGCCGGACGACCTGTGTAGTGTGGCAGGTGGGGGAGCGACAAATATTAGAGTGGTTGGCGGTGGAGGACACGGGATTTGTTTGGGTAATGGAGGTGGTGTCTGGGAGGTGGCTCCATATTATTGTTGGTAAGCGGGGAAAGCGGGAGATTAGTTTACGGTGGGAGGATCCTGGATTTGGGCTGGTGGTGGAAGGTAATTGGGATTGGCGGGATAGGCTGGTGGTGGGTGTCCCTTCGACCATGCCTGGTACATTTCAGCCATCTGCTGTTTCAGCTTATACACTTCCTCTCTCATTGCAGTAACATCTACCGACTCTTCTTCTCTGGACGGGTCAACAATGCTTGCTTCCAGATCCTGATTGGTCATCTTTGCTTTATTTTTGGACCGAGTGTTGTAAGGATGAGTTGCCAGAATGCCAGTCAGCTCGACCTGGAGTTCTCATCAACAACAATTTTGTTAGCGTTTAGGGCATTAACAACTAGATAATTACAGATTGATGGATGCACATATGCAGTTATCTGTTCCTATTATGTTTTGTTTAGTTACGTGCGTCATCCCGGCTTTCCTTTCTATCATGCCTTTGCCCTCGTTCCTCCTTTGTGTTTCTATTTCTCTTAGTTTTTTTTTCGTTTCGTTTTTCTTTTGTTTTCTCTATTGGTTTCTCCCCCTTTATCTCTCCCCTCTTATTTTCTGTTTTCCTCTTTCCTTATTCTTTACTAGTGGTTACGGTCGAATCCTATGGAGATTGCCTACGTATCATGACCCCGCATGAATCAGACCAGCGTAGTTCTTGCTTTGATTTTGGGAAATAACTATTTTTGAAAAATTCGGCAAAGTTTTGGGGTATTTTCAAATATCGGGTTTTAGAGCCGGGCTTTATTTCTTCATCACTCTTGGTCTTTTTCTCTCTTGTTTTTCTCTTTTTTTTTTGATTTTTCCCCTCTTTTTTTTTTTGATTTTCCTCACTTTTTCTTTTCTTATTTAACCGGTCAGCATGCAAGCCAAAATAAATGAATGGTCACATAGCACACAGGATGCATCATGATGGTCTGTTATTTTGGGGTACACCTGTCCTAGACGGACCCAACCCCTGTGTTGAGTCTCCTAAGTCAAAGATGCACGTGATGCATATAAGTGCTCCTACTAGGGATCCGGCATGAGGCTGTGTTATTCTAAGTTTCAAACACCTGGGGTTTTGGTCTAGACTTGGGGTACCCGAGCGGACAACTGGGGCCGAGGAGGGGGCGACGTACCGGGAGCACTGAAGTCTGCCCGGCCTTGTCGCTTGCCCAGCCTCGCTCTATTTGGTATATTTTTCTAGAAAAAGTGAGCTACGCGAACTTATGCACCATTTTATTAAAGAAATGCAAAGGGTGGCGTAAAAAGACAATTATATACAATTCAACAATATTAAAGCGGTAAACAGATAGCAGTTGGCACAAAGGTTCACGAAATACAACAAATATCAATAAAAATAGGCCAAGTAAAAATCATGAAATAAGCTCGAATTCTTGAACCCTGAACCAGAGATTCTGGGTTCGATCCCCAGCAGAGTCGCCAGAGCTATCACACCTCCCTTTTCAACTACACCCCGTAAAGGGTATAATAAAGGAGTTATTTCCAACTTGAAGTGACAATCGAAACGGGATTATTTTATCAAAAATTCAGAGTCGCCACTTGGGAGATTTATGGTGTCCCAAGTCACCGGTTTTAATCCCGAATCGAGGAAAAGAATGACTCTGTTATTATAGTCTGCGAACCAGAAATTCGGGTAAGGAATTCTGTTAACCCGGGAGAAGGTGTTAAGCACTCCCGAGTTCCGTGGTTCTAGCACGGTCGCTTTGATAATACTTGGCTTACGAAAATTATTTAATTACTGATTTTAAACCTATGTGCATTTGTTTCTTTCACCGCTTTTAATTAGAAAATTATCTTGAGACGGGTTACGCGTACGTATACCCGCCCGTTTGATGCGTCAAACATCATGTCGCGCGAACGTGTCCACAATCAATGACGCTTAATTATAATTAAGAAAAGTTTGGGCCGAAGTTGCGCGAATGCATACTCCGGTTTTGTTTTTAGAAATGTAGTTGTGTTACGCGGACGTATACGCAACCACACTTGGTATTTTCAAACGGCCTTAAAGGATATTCTACGAAATATTATTTTTATCTAGCCTACAAAATTGCTAAAAGCCATATGTGATTTTGATGAACTTACATGAAGTTGCGCGAACGCATACTCCGAATTAATTTAGGATCATGGTCATGTTACGCGAACGTATACGCAACCACAATCATGTTTTAAACGGCCCTAAAAGCTTTTCCATGAATATTAATCATTTTTATATCTAGGTTATGAAATTAATACAAGGCCATACATGAGAAGCTTGAGGGAAGCCTAACAACGACTAAAAAAGGGCCAATTTCGATTCCAACTAACTTCCCAAGGCAACACAGTAGAGAACATTCAGGCCCGGGCTTGAATGAGCCCAAGTCTAGTGAAGAAAGCAAGTCCGAAGACTCAGATTCACAAACGATTAATGAGCAGGAAGATTCTTCATATGGGCCGACCTGCCACCTAAATTTTCAGACCCAATTGGAAAACCCCTGACCAATACAAATTCAAATCCCCATCAGACATTACATTACTAAACAAAAACCTTTATCCTTTTTAATTAAACCCCAAATCAGTTGCTGGGTGTCCGTAAAATTGGATACTATTTTTACATTGAAACGGCTTCATACACTTCCCAAGGAAAATTAACACCTGTATTTATCCTTCTAACGTGATTTACACAATCCAAAC
>NW_017670357.1:709936-757543 GCF_001879085.1 Nicotiana attenuata
TGACCACGAAAAAATACACAAAATTAGCAAAAATAATAAAAGAAAATATTTTTGTTTTGAAATTATGGGAGTAATTCATATAGGGCAAAAATCACGTGCTCACAACTGGCAGACCACCTCTCCAAAAACCCCGTGGATGGAGGATACAAACCCCTGAAAACATATTTTCCTGATGAAGAGGTATCATTCATAGGAGAAGACATTGCAGAACCCTATGACGGTTGGAGAATGTTCTTCGATGGAGCAGAAAACTTCAAAGGAGTTGGCATAGGAGCAGTCTTAATATCAGACACCGGTCAACATTATCCAGTGTCTGCCAAACTCAGGTTCCTTTGCACCACAACATGGCCGAGTACGAAGCTTGCATCTTAAGACTCAAAATGGCCATTGACATGAACGTTCAAGAGCTGCTAGTGATTGGAGATTCAGACTTACTCATACATCAGGTACGAGAAGAATGGGCAACCAAGAACTCCAAGATACTCCTGTATCTGCATCACGTATAGGAATTGAGAAAGAGGTTCACAAAGACGGAATTCCAGCATGTTCCCAGAATCCAGAATGAGTTCGCCGATGCATTGGCTACCCTATCATCTATGATACAGCATCCCAACAAGAATTTCATTTATCCCATTCCAGTGAAAATCCATAATCAGCCAGCTTACTGTGCTCATGTTGAAGAGGAAGCAGACGGAAAACCTTGGTTTCATGATATCAAGGAATATTTGGCAAAAGGAGAGTACCCAGAGCTTGCTAATCCTACTCAGAAACGCACACTTCGGAGATTGTCCAACGACTTCTTTCACAGCGGAGGAATCCTGTATAGGAGTACTCCCGATTTAGGATTATTGAGATGTGTCGACGCAAAGGAAGCATCCAAGCTACTAGAGGAAATTCACGCTGGGACCTGCGGTCCACATATGAACGATTTTGTCTTAGCAAAGAAGATACTCCGAGCTGGGTACTTTTTGATGACTATGGAAATAGACTGCATCCAATATGTCCGGAAATGCCACCGCTGTCAGATACATGCAGACATGATAAAGGTACCTCCAAGTGAGCTCAATACAACAAGCTCACCGTGGCCATTCGCCGCCTGGGGGGATAGATGTTATCGGACCAATCGAGCCTGCTGCTTCCAACGGACACAGGTTTATCCTAGTAGCCATCGACTATTTCACAAAATGGGTTGAAGCAGCATCTTACAAAGCAATGACTAAGAAGGTAATTTTTACATATGGCTAAAGTAATTTTTACATATTTTACAATTTTATTTAGTATTTTTTAAGCTAAATTGCACATATTTGCAATAATAGCCTTTTTAGATTTAATTATGTTTTATACGCATAAAATTGGATCCTGTTTTTTTAAATTGTTAATTATGTATTCTAATTCATTTTTAGTACTTTAAATTATTTTTCAGAAACTATTTACTATTTTTTATAAATTAAAGAATGGAAAAGTGGCAATTTAAAATATAGCCAGATTGGCTTTCAATTGTAGCCCAAAATTGGACCCCAATTTCCCATCCCAATTTCAATTGAAACCCGACCCACACCCTTTTAACACATACCCAAACCCGGATCCCCACCTACCCTTCTCATCCTGGCCGTTGATCTCTAAGATCAACGGCCCCAATTCTCTCTTATCTTTTTTAACTTGAATGACCCCCTAACCTATTCATTTCTTACCAAACCGCCGCCCTAGAATCCCCTTTCCTCTCCAATTCTCTCTGAGACCTAAATCTAACCCTAGCCGCCGCCACCCAAACCAGCCTTAATCCCCTTTGATCCTCACTCAATCCATGGATTCCCATGGCTGTTTGAGACGTATACCTGTCTCCTACGTCTCCTGGTTGCTTGTTTTTGTGATTTCGTGGAAAGATCTCGAAGAGATCTAGTCCAGATCTTGCTCAACTTCCATCCATGGCTGTTCGAGTCAGATCCATGGCTTTTCCGGCTAAGACCGGTAACGATCTAATGTTTTCTCATCTTCTTTGGGTTCTTTGAAACCCTCATTCTTGAGATTTTTCACTTTTCTTTAGGTCTGTCTTAGATCTAGGTGTATCCATGAGTTTTTAACCGATTTTTCTTCGTCTCTGCTATTTTTCTGAAAAAACCTAGCTATAAATCCTCCGATCCTTTTAGACATATGATGGATCTATGGGTTTCTTAAGGTTTTCACCTGTTTTCCTCAAAATGTTTCTCTGATTTCAAACGATTTCTTCATTCCCGGACTAGCGTTTTAGAACCCGTTTTACAAAACTGATTTATTTCTTATGTAATAAGGGACGAGACCAACCCTCGCTTTACTTACCTTCACGGGGCGGGAAAGAGTAGATATGGATATGACGACCGCCTGACCGGTGCGCTAATGCCACGTGTAGCCCCTTTTTAAGGAGTGATTACCGGGCATTGTACTGATGTGATCCATATTACAAACAAACCTAGGACACCCTTCTTTACATTCATGAACATGCTTAGATTATAATCCTTTTCAAAATCTCGCTGTCTTTCAAACATTTATGTGTTTAAACTTAAATCCCATACTATTTGAGCCGTACTTGCTTATTTACTAATTGTACAAATTCACAAAAAACTGTCTGGCCGAGAACCACACTAATGGATCCTGAGGGGTGCCTAACACCTTCCCCTTAGGATAATTTCAAGCCCTTACCCTATCTCTGGTTATCAAACATAGTTAGAAATGAACTAAATAGGTACCCTAACGCACCTTAAAATCGTTAGGTGGCGACTCTTCAAAAAATGCAAACCCCCATCCCAAAAGAAAAGAGTTGTCCCATACCAAAATGTCATAGACTCGATTCCCTCCGCGAGGAAAGGGAAAAAGGGGGCGCGACAGTCGGCGTGGCCCAGGGCCCTTGAAGATCTTAGAGAAGGCAAGCATAGCATTAGAGGGGCCATTGGAGGCTTAGGAGTTAACAGGAGATCACCGGAGAAGACCGGAGAAGACGGTAGGAGATTGAAGGAGCTAGGGTTAGGTTGAGTGGTTGAGAGAGGAGAGGAGATGAGAGAATACAGAGGCGGCGGTCTCTGAGGAATGAGGTAGGGTTAGAGGTCGTTTGGGATAAAAAAGGAATGAACGGACGAGGGCCGTTGATCTTTCTGATCAACGGCCAGGATTTGACGGGTCTTGGGTCGGGTAGGAGGTTTAGGGTCTGGGTCGGGTAGTTTGGTTAGAAACTGGGCTGGGGTTGGGTTTAAATTGGGCTAAGATTGAGATGCAGATCTGGCTATTTTAAATAGCCAATTTCCCCCATATAATTTATAATAAATAATAAATAACTTCTGGAAAATAATTTTATGTACCAAAATGATTTAAAATAGATATTTATCATTTTAAAAATAGGGACCAATTATACGCATATAAAATGTAATTATACATCAAACGAGCTAATATTGCAATTATATGCAATTTAGCTAAAAAAAAATACCAAAGGCAATTATAAAAATGCAAAAAAAAATATATTAACCATATTTTGGCATAAGTATAGAAATTAAATGACTAAATTATCATAACAATAATTTGAGGGATAATTATTGGGGATTTTATGAATAAAAGGGAAGGAAATAAATCAATTTAAATCCTTAAAATTATGGGAAAATTATGAAACCTTATGCATGCTTATATATGCATATTTATGCTATTTTGAAGGTATTTATGCATATAATATATAGGGAAAAATTGGTTATCAACAAACACTGGAAGAAACTGGGTATCAAATGAATAAGGGACAGACTAGAAAACATATTAGCATAGAAGCAGGATCATAGTCGATAGAAAATAGTTTTAATACAAATTGCAACACATTGTATATGCAGAACAAACACGGCAAGGACTTAGAACAGTGTAAGATAGCAAACTCATACCAAATATCACATATGGGTATTCTGGGATTGTTATAATAGACTAAACAACTAGAGAAGATCTAAATCTTGTCACAAAATGGTTCTAGCGGGTCATGGAAAAATAGGTTGAGGTAACTGTTAAGATCTCAATCAGTTACTAATGGGGTATGGGGTTCAAGTGAGCATGCTGATTGACAAAATAGCAAGTGAACATGTCATAATTAACACAAACATTCTAGCATTCATTATTGAGGTTAAAGATAAAACAAACAAGCATGATTAGGGTAACATATAGACACCCTTGCACTCAGATTTCCCAAGTTAGGCTTGGGTAAACACAGAACTAGTAGAATTAGGAGGGGAGTCAAATGCTAAAATACTTAGAACAAGGTAGAATTAACAGAATCACGTGCAAAAGCAATCCAGAAAACATATTAAGCCAAGAATTTCAGAGGTGAGAACATATGCAAATCAAGAACACATAGGGATGAAACTACAAGAGTCTAGTAGCTTACCAAATAAACGAACAACAAACAAAAACAAAAGATCCACAAGAGTCCAGAAGAGTTCGAACAGTAGATTCTCTTTGGCCTTGGCTTTCAGCCGGCCACCACAAAACAAAGAGCGAGATAATAAGGAATTTACAGAGCAAAACCTCAAGTGTTAGTGAGATTATATCGATTAAGATCTGTTCAAAAAGGGGAATGGGGAGGGGTTTATATAGTAGTAGAAATTAAACACCCAAACAAGGAAAATCATCAATCAAACACAAGAAAGGAAAGGATATCACATGCAATCGAAAATCAGTAAGGAAAAGAGAAAAATTTCAAACCCTAATTTTAGGGAAAGTGAAAAATCGGCAGAATAAAAAATCAAACACCAAACAAAATAGGACGAATAGACAAAATATCACCCAAAATCAAGGAATCGAACCAATTTTGGTTGGATTTAAAGATATCTGAAAACCCTAGTTTTAGGGTAAGTAAGAATCAACTAAAATACACAGAGATTCGTACCCATAATAAAACAAAGGATGAATATAGACGGAATAGCAGAAAGGTCAAGGATTTGAACTGATTCTGGTTCGATTTTGATGATATTTTCTTGCCATGTTTAGGCAAGCACTATAATAGAGTAACCAGTACCAAGAGGAGGCCGTATATGGCAAGCAATAGCAGTCGAATCCCATGTCTGGTGGGATTAGGAGAAGGATTTGAGTGGAAGACGGCTAGGGTTTAGTTAAAGAAGAAGAGGTGGGCTTGAGAGAATATGAGGGCGGCGTCTGAGATGGAATGGGGAATTAGGGTTTGGGGTTGGGTAATAAAAGGGTAGATTAATTGTGGGCCATTGATCTTAGAGATCAACGGCCAGGATTTAAAAATGGGATTGGGGCGGGTTGAAGAAATGGGTACCGGCTGGGTTGAGTATGGTTTGGGATAGGGGTTATTGGGCTAGTGTACGGGGTAATTGGGCTGAGGTTTGGGTAATTTTAGGTCCTAAAATAGGTTTAGAATTAGGCTATCATTTAAATACCCAATATTTATCAAAATTAATTTATTAAAATAGTTAATAAATAACAAATTATTATTTATAAACTAAAAATGATTGAGAATAATTATTTAACATTATAAAAATATTAAAAAAAATCATTTTCTGCATAAATAACGTAATTTTACATGAATATAGGCCATTATTGCAAAAATGTGCAATTAGCCTAAAAAATGCAAATGTAATTATAAAAAATACAGTAAAATATTTAAAAGCATACATGTTGGTGTAAATGATGAGTTTGGATGATTAAATCACCATAAAAAATAATTTGAAGGATAATTATTGGGTATTTATATAATAAAATGCAGAAAAAAATTGATTTAAAACCTTTAAAAATTATGAAAAATTATGTAAAATGCATGTATAGGTTTATAAGCAAAATGATGATGAAAATATACTATTTTGTAAGTATATATATACAAATAAAAAATATGAAGGAAAAATTGGATATCAACACTAAGGCATTTAAATCTTTGCAATTACGAAAGGGTGCTAAAAACAATAGACTCGAAAAATTGCCAAAAGGGAAAAAACATTATATATACATTCCAAAACATTTTTACAAAGGCCGATGAAAACAACTAACAAAATAAATAAACAAAATACAATGTACAGAAACAAAGATTCCTAAGGCACCTACGCCTGATCTTCACCAAAACCCGCCTCGTCACCAGAGGCGTGAGGGTCTTCTCCGTGCTCGAGGTCGCCGGAGCCTTCAGAGATTTCCTCACCCTCGGGTTCAGCAAACTTCTTGGCCTCGACCTCGAGTCTTTTCGCTTCTTCAATCTAGGTCGATAGGTCGAAATCGTGGGCATGGATTTCCTCAAAGGTCTCCCTCCGATACAACCACTTAATGTACTCGAGTGTGACTTTCAGGCGGGCCTCAGAAGCCTCAACATCAGCCATGTATTGGGCCACCATCTCATCAGCATCAGCCCTAGTTGTCTCTGACTCGAACCTCGCTATTTCAAGCTCCTTGCCGAGGGTATCTCGTTCAGCAGCAGTTGAGCCCAGTTGATCTTGGAGGTCCTCGATTTGTCGAGACCGTGCTTCGACCTTCTCTTTCTCCACTCGAAGTTGGACCTTTGTTGATGACAGCTGCTCCCTGGCGGTCTCCTTCTTTGAAGCCAGCCAGTCCTTTTTTTCCTTCCAGACATCGGCCATGGCCTAGGCCTCGTTCATTTCAGCCCGGAGTTAGTCGATCCGGTCAATCTTCTGCTGGACCTGCTAGGTTTGGTCGTTAGTCGCCATATCTATGTCATCATCAATAACCTCAAAAATCCTTACATGTTCCAACAAGTCGGCATGCTCCTACTGAGCCGCATCCAACTCGGCCCGGAGATCCTTGATGGTCCCTTCGTGTTGCTCGCTGAGAAGCTTGTACATATCTTTTTCCTCAGTAAGCTCCCTGGCCTCAGCCTCGAGCTGGTCACCTCAGCCTGGTATCGAAGAAAGATCTAATGGTGAAGTATCGAGGCCTGCAAAAAAATGAAAGGAAGAAGTCGTGAGAATTATCAAGAAACTAAGTCAAAAGATGAAAGAGTGTAATGATGCCTTACCAGATCAGCGCCTGCTGCGCTTCATTGAACAGGGACGGCACGCCCACCTCATTCATTTTTGCCTGGTCATCTTCGGTTACCAGGCACCAAAGGTAACTCGCTACTCCTACGGGACCAGAAAGAACTCAGGCATCCTTCAAAGCGGTGATGATTATTGACCTCTAACGACTGGGATCCGCACTCGGAGAGGGAAACTTGTTGGTTAATTTTGGGCTCGATCTCTACCCACCAGCTTCCAAAGATGGATCTTTTCTCGGCACCTCCAAGTCGCCCAACCCGGAGGAGTCTTCCAGGGTGGTCAAATCGACACCTTCGAAAAACTAACGAAGGGGATCATCCATACCGTGGGTCCCTTAGTTGGATCGTTCCTTCACCATTTGGGCTTCATCAAACATGGACTCGGTGAATGAAGGTGACCCCGAAGTATCTATGACACCAGGCGGGGCAGGGTCGGCATCGTGAGAGGCCTTAACCTTCATCTCCACATCGGCCTCCCGAACCTGAGGAAGGCCGGCCTCTGATGTCTCCTCCTCAGTTGCCGCTCTCTCTTCGAGGGAGGTCGGTTCGCAGGCCGCAAAAAGATCATCCTCCTCGGGCTCATCCCTAAGCTAGAAGAGCGAGTCCGAGTTTGATGTGCGAGAGCTGGAGCTCTCCTTGTCTTACGGGCCAATCTTCTCTTTGGTTTTTTCTTCTCTGAGCTTGGGGAACCCAGCGCCTTTCTTTTCTTCTTCTCTCCTGCTGCAGCCCCAAGTTGCCCCAAAGCAGAGGAATCAACGGGCAAGTCCTCGTCGCCTACCGGAGGCCAAAGCTCGACGGTCTTAGGCAAGCCTTCGAAAAGAAAATAAAGGAAATGAGAACGTGATGCTAGAAGGAGAAGCCTAATGTAACTTATTCGGGAACGATATCTTACCATGGGAACGGGCCTCCCAACGACCCTTCGAGAGTTTGTGCCAGGAGGGCTCAGAGTAAGGCATCTGTGAGCAAATACTATAGATCCACTCTTTGAGACGAGGGACAGCAGTTGGGACTTGAGAAACTACACCACCATAAATATTGATGAGGAAAAAGGAGATGAACATAAAATCAACATTTAAAGGAAATTTGTGCTTACGTGATGCATTCCACTTCTCGGGGAATGGCCTAAATTCGGCAGGAATCAAGTCTGAGGTCATCACCCGGACAAAGCATCCGTCCTCATCGATGCTTGAGAATGGGGCTTTGCTAGCCAGGTGGACGAGCTTTATCAGTCCCCCTCTGAAGATTCAGGGGCTGTACAGGCAGAGTAAATGATCGATGGTGAGCTGACAGGAGTCGATCTTGTTCATGAAGAATCAGAGAAGGATTTGATCCTCTACAGCGATGGGTGGATTTGACTGAGGGACACTTCGTACCTCTTACAGAAGTCCAGAATGACCGGGTCCACCGGGCTTAGTGTGAAGGGATAAGTGTAAACACTTAGGTATCCCTCAAAATGGGTAGTAATGGCCTCCTCCGGGTCAGGGACCACTATGTCCTTATCCGCACAGTTGCAGTCCTTTCGGACCACGAGGAGGACATCTTTGGTGATTGAGCAAATATTTCTTGATGCATCATCACGCCGACCCTGCACCAACGAGGGCTCTCGACCTTGAAGTCATCGGCTATTACATCCCGTACTTTAATATTAGGATGAGTTGTTGTAATCCATATGAGCTTGAAGGGATTAAGACCATTCATGAGGTTATAAAGAATTTGTGACTATGTGATTGTAAGAGCCCGTAAGTTTAACAACCTTGATACCGTTATATACATGTGATATGGTATTCTGAGTGGAACATTTTTGTAAAAAAGTTTGAAAAATGTGATTTTATATAGTTATTAATATTACTACTTTCGAATATGCTTTAAATTATACACATAATATGAGAAAGTTTATGAGATTTTCTTTATCGTAAAGATAGAAATTATTCTTTTCACAAGAAAAGAAAGTTATCTTTTTACCATTTTAAGAATTAAGTGTACAAAAGTTTGTACTCTTTATATGGGTAGTTATGTATTATTATTACCACCGGTTGGGCAGTTATACTTTTGCCACCGAGATATGGTCGGATAGGCAGTTACCACTGATCATTTGGGCAGCCATGCATCATACGATATGGATAATAGTCTCAAAGAAAAGCATTATATATATAAGTATAATAAGTATGCATATACAATGATTCAGGTTGAATCTTATATCTCTTTAATTAATGTTGACTTATTGTTATGTTTCAGTTTTGCCTTACATACTTGGTACAATATTCGTACTGACGTCCTTTTATTGTGGACGCTGCATTCATGCCTGCAGGTATAGGTAATCAGTTTTACGAGCACTCATAATAGACGAGGTTAGCATTCAGCGAAGGATCGGTAAGACTCCACTTCATTCAGAATGCAGCCGAGTCTATAAGTCATCGCGTTAGAGTTTTGTTGCAGACTTATTGTTAGGCAGGGGCCCTGTCCCATTTGATGTCGAATAATCTCAGAGGCTTCATAGACAGAGGTTCATTTTGCACAGTATGTCAGAGTCCTTGACAGCCCATATGTATTCATATTTTAAGAACAATGGTTCATTGATACAGCGTTTGCCCATTTATAGTTATACATTACGAGTTGTGGCCATGTTGGCCCATGATAGTTACAAAAAAAAAAGAATTACAGAGTGGTTCGCTCGGGCCAGTACGGCACCGAGTGCCAACCATGCCTCTCCGGGTTTGGGGCGTGACATTGGCGACCGAACAACCCCCGAGAATGAACATTTTTAGGGGAGGCTCAGTAGCCGGCTCATCGGTAGCCACATCAGCAGAAGACCTCTCGAGGTCAACCACATCGGGAATGGTTTCATCAATATCGGCGATTGGTTGAGAAGAAGACGCGACTTTTTGGGGAACAGATTTCGAAGATTTGGTCATTGTTATCTGGAAAAGCTTTAAAAAGATGAAAAAAGGTCGAAAGATGAAAGATTAAGTGTGTTGGTTTGGCTAGAAAATGAGTAAAAATTTGCAACTTACTAAGAAGTCCTGAAGAATGAAGGTAAAAATGTTGGGATATGAAGAAAGGCAGTGATATCCTGAAGAATCGAAGGTAGAAGCTTGGTCAAAAGTAAAAAATGAATGAAAGAGGGAGTATTATAGAGGCTTTGCGCCGTTTCACATCCAGGGAAGGCCTACCGACGGCTGACACGCATTTGAAGTCATTATGACGTGACTGACAAAACCCCCTGCCCTAGGGACATCAGGACCACATCCTCCGGTTTAGGTTTGAGTACCAAGACCTCGGAGATCAATATTAAACAACCACACTCGACTAACAAAGGGTTGTGATGTTCGCGCCCAACCAGATATCACTTCGTGAATCTCGGCCCGTATCAGCAGAAAATTAGTGAGTAGCGAAGAGGAAGATTTTTACCTTTCTTAGAATTTTATTTAGGGTAAAACTCCCCTACTATATAAAGGGGAAACTTATTATTCATGAAAGACTGTAACATGCATATCAAGGCAATATACTTCTGTTTCTGAAAGTTATACAAAGTTCTTGTTCTTGTTCATAAGTTCTTCACAAGTGCAAGCTTGGAACCGAAGGCAGGTCCCTCGTTGAGCTATTAACCGAGCTTAGATTCACTCTTATCATTGTTTTGGTCATTTGTTACGTCTTTTAATTGCTTAATCTAACGTTATTGATCACTTGTGTTGAATTAACTCACATATCCTTAAAATCGCGTATAAATTCAATTGTTATCCGTTTTTAAGGGTAAACAAACTTGTCTCTAATTCAAATGAGTTTGAACTTTTAAAATAATGGTTATTTATGTTATTGTATACGGATGAAAACGAGCCCATGGGACGCCTCAGTTTCCAATGAAGTAAATGGAGCAAGAGACATGAAAGCAAGGAACTAGAATCGAGGCAAGGAGCCCCTCGATCCGGGGTCCGGGCAAAACACCTGCCTTCGGGAGTATCAGGGCCATGGCCCCCATGTCCGGTTCGAACCCCAAAGGCCTCGAAGAGCATTAACAGGTAATCGAGCACGACAAAAGGCTGTGATATCAGGGACCAGCCGGATATCACGGCGTGAATCTCGACACGTATCGACAGAGAACTGGTGATTAGTTAAACAGAATACTTATGGTATTATACTTAGGGTAAAACTCCTCTACTATATAAAGGGGGGTCTGATTATTGATTAACCACATTATAACATGCATATCAAGGCAATATACGTTCATTTTTCTGTTATTAAAGGTTTTTACCTTTGTTCATCAAGTGCTTCGTTATTGTGAGTCCAGAATCGAAGGCAGGCATTTCATTAAGGCTGTTATCGAGTCGGGTTTCACCCCCCACAATTGTTTGACACTTTATCATGTCTTTTATTTGTCTAATCTAACGCAATTTATCATTTGTATTGAATTAATTGGCATATCCTTAAAACTACATATTGTTATCCGTTTTTAGGGTAAACAGTTTGGCACCCACCGTGGGGCTAAGGATAATAGGGGCTATTTGATAAAAATTTCCACAACACACTCTGCTTTACTCTTGTTCTTTGAGACCTTAATTTCAGGAAAATTAAAAGATGTCAAACTCTCAATCTGCTCACCTAAATGTTGATGCTATATCTGGCCACCACAGCGAGAACAATAATATAGTGCCCAGCAACAAGGTTCACCCTGCTGAACCCAACGGGGTCCCGGTCACAGATCCAATCGATGTCAACTCCCATGTGGCCATCGACGCTAACTTTCACACCGATCAGGAAAATAGCGTTCACGGGGGAGCTAGGTCGGTATCTAGGGATACGCACGGCGGTAAAGGCGATGGGATTAACTTGTTGGTGACCTTCGAAATCTTACAGGATTAACAGGAAGCGATAGCCTGTTGCAGAACCAAAGTCGCAGAAATGCCAAGAGAAGTTGAATCCGGGACCAACCCTGAGATAATAAAGATGCTAGAGGAATTGACGAAACAGGTAGAATCGGGAGAAAAGAAAATCGAAGCTAACGACAAAAAGGTGGAGACCTATAACTCCAGGGTCGATCAAATCCCAGGAGCACCACCAATATTGAAAGGCCTGGATTCCAAGAAGTTTGTCCAAAACCCTTTCCCTCCGAGCGCAGCTTCGAAGCCGATCCCTAAGAAGTTTCGTATGCCCAAAATCCCGAAGAATAATGGAACGACTGATCCAAATGAACATGTGACCTCCTACACGTGCGCCATCAAGGGGAACGACTAGGAGGATGATGAAATCGAATCCGTTCTTCTGAAAAAGTTCGGAGAGACCTTGTCAAAAGGAGCTATGATATGGTATCACAACTACCCTATAATTCTATTAACACGTTTGCTATGCTTGCAGATTCCTTTGTAAAAGCACACGCCGGGGCCATCAAGTTCGAGACTAGGAAGTCAGACTTTTTTACGATAAAGCAAAGAGATAACGAGAAGCTCAGGGAATTCTTGTCGAAGTTTCAAATGGAACGGATGGATCTGCCTTCGGTCGTAGACGATTGGGCCGTTCATGCATTCACCCAAGGACTCAATCCCCAAAGCTCATTGGCTTCACAGCAGTTGAAGCAAAATTTGATAGAATACCCGGCGGTAACTTGGGTCGCATCCGTAACAGGTACCAATCAAAAATCAAGATCGAACAAATATCAATATAACCTATATAATGGAGATCTAAGGAGCGGTGGGTTCGGACGCAACCCCGCGAGGAGTGAAAGAATGAGTAATCGAGGTCATAATAATCGGGGACTTATGAGAAAGAACGGTTTTGACAGACCCATCGGGTCCAAGGAAGCACCAAGGTTATCGGAGTATAACTTCAATGTCGATGTTGTTGGTATCGTATCAACTATCGGATGCATCAAAGATACTATGTGGCATCGACCATTGCAGTCCAATCCTGCCCCAAAGGGACCCCAATATAATGTGTAAATATCATGGCACCCGCGGCCACAGAATCGAAGACTGCCGACAACTGAGAGAAAAAGTAGCCTGGTTATTCAACAACGGATACCTCCGATAATTTCTAAGTGATCGAGCCAAAAATCACTTCAGGAATAGGGACGCCATCAAACAGATCGAGCAAGAAGAACCTCAGCGCGTCATTAACATGTCATTGGTGGAGTTGACATCCCCCAAGGGCCGATGTTAAAACGCACTAAAGTATCCATTACAAGGGAAAAATGGACTCAAGAATATGTACCAGAGGGAATCGTATCTTTCAACGATGAGGAAGCTGAAGGCATCATGCAACCACAAAATGATACACTGGTAATATCTGTACTTATAAATAAATCTCGAATTTAGCGTGTGTTAATTAATCCAGGTAGCTCGGCCAATATCAACAGATCGAGGGTCGTGGAACAGCTGGGTCTGCAAGACCAAATTGTGCCTGCAGTCCGAGTCTTAAATGGATTCAACATGGCATACGAGACCACTAAAGGGAGATAACCCTATCGGTAAGCACCATCAGGACCATTCAGGATACAAAGTTCTAAGTGATCGAAGGAGATATGAAGTACAATGCTTTATTCTGGAGGCCATGGATTCATAACATGAGGGCAGTACCCTCGACGCTACATCAGGCGTTGAAGTTTCCTACACCAGGAGGGATCAAAATGGTTTATGGGGAGCAATCGGCTACAAAAGAAATTTTTGTAGTCGATGAGGTGGTCCTATTATCCGCACTTTCGACATTGAAGAACCCGAGTTCAGACACCAAGGGAGAAACCAAATATCAATCACCGATGCCAGCCCCAACCAAACCAGAAAAGCAGGAGACAGGCGAGGATGATGACTACAAAGTCCCTAGGTCTTTCATATCCCCTGACGATTTCGATGCCACCAAGTCAACGGTTGAGGAGCTGGAGCAAGTCAAGTTGATCAAGCACCTGCCTGATCGAAAGGCATAACTGGGCACGGGTCTAACTCCCGGACTTAGGAAAAACTCATTGAATTCCTTATAGCTAACATAGATTGTGAAGCTTGGTCCCATCTTGACATGACAGGGATCCTGTTGGAAATAACTACCCATAATCTGAGTTTGGATCTGAGGTTTCACTTGGTTAAACAGAAGAGGAGGCCTGTGTCCAAAGTTAAGCATGCATTCATCAAAGACGAGGTATCCAAACTTCTTAAAATAGGCTTCATTCAGGAAGTTAAGTATGCGGATTGGTTAGCGTAGTGGTAGTGCCTGAAAAGGGAAATCAATTGAGAATGTGCGTATATTATAAAGATTTGAACAAGGAATGCCCCCAACGACTCTTTTTCTTTGCCTAACGTCGATCGCATGATCGATGCAACAGTCCACCACGAGATACTCAACTTTCTCGACGCCTATTTCGGGTACAACCAGATCAGGATGGACCCGGGCGACCAAGAAAAGACTTCCTTCATAACTAAATATGGCACCTATTGTTATAACGTAATGACATTCAGACTAAAAGATGCTGGTGCCACTTACCAACGCTTAGTAAAACGGATGTTCGAAGAACAAATATGGAACTCAATGGAGGTTTACATTGACGACATGTTAGTTAAGTCCCTGCGAGCAGAGGACCATTTGGAACATTTGCAAGAAACCTTCAACATACTGAAGAAATACAATAGGAAGCTGAACCCAGAAAAATGCGCATTCGGAGTCGGGTCCTGGAAGTTCCTTGGATTCATAGTGTCCAACCGGGGAATTGAGATAAATCCCGAAAAGATCAAGGCCATAGAAGATATCACCGTGGTGGATAATGTCAAGGCTGTTCAAAGGCTAACCGGGCGCATAGCTATTTTGGGTCATTTCATTTCAAGGTCCTCCGATAAGAGCCGTCGATTCTTCTCATTAATGAAAAAGAAGAATAACTTCTCAGGGACTCTGGAGTGCCAGCAAGCTTTGGAAGGACTAAAACGGTACCTTTCGAGTCCACATTTGCTTCATACTTCGAAGGCAGACGAATAGTTATGCATGTACTTAGCGGTATCCGAGATAGAGGTAAGAGGAGTGCTAGTCTGGGAAGAAGAAGGTATGCAATTCCCTATATATTATGTTATAAGGACCCTAGGCGAGGCCGAAATAAGGTATCCACACCTGGAAAAATTGGCTCTCGCTTTGCTAAACGCCTCCAGGAAGTTTAGGCCATATTTTCAGTGCCATCCCATATGTGTTGTAACTACTTACCCATTGAGAAACATAATGCACAAACCCGAGCTCTTGGGACGATTGGCCAAATGGGCCGTGGAAATTAGCGAGTATGATATTGAATATCGACCCCGATCTGCCATCAAGTCTCAAATTTTGGCAGATTTTGTGGTTGACTTCACACCGGCCTTAATACAGGTTAAAAAAGAATTGTTGCTAACCTCGAGGACCTCCTCGTGTATCTGACCCTATTTATGGACAGTGCATCAAACACAAAGGGGTCCAGACTCGGCATCATGTTGAAGCCGCCCTCGAGAAATGTAGTTAGGCAATCTATTAAAACTGTGAAATTGACTAACAATGAGGCCGAGTATGAGGCCATGATTCCAGGTCTCGAATTGGCTAAAAGCTTGGGGGCCAAAGTGATCAAAGCTAAATATGATTCCCTCCTTGTGGTGAATCAAGTCAATGGGACATTTAAAGTAAATGAGGAACGAATGCGAAGATACTTGAATAAACTACAAGTAACGCTGCATCGATTCAAGGAATGGACCCTACAACACATACCCCGAGACCAAAATAACAAATTTGATGCTCTGGCTAACTTGGGATCACGGATTGACGATGATGAATTCAGCTCGGGAACGGTCGTACAACTCATAAAATCGATAGTGGAGGAAGGACACATCGAGATAAACTCGACAAGCTTAACCTAGGACTGGAGAAACAAGCATATAGATTACCTGAAGACTGGGAAGCTACCCTCAGGTCCTAAAGAATCGAGGGCTCTGCGCACGAAGGCGACCATATTTAGCATGTCCGATGATAATACCCTATTCAGAAGAACATTTGATGGCCCGCTCGCCATGTGTCTAGGATCGGGAGACACTGAATATGTTTTAAGGGAAGTTCACGAAGGCACCTGCGAGAATCATTCGGGGGCAGAATCGTTGGTTCATAAGATAATCAGGGCCAGTTATTACTGGATCGATATGGAGAAATATGGGAAGGAGATCGTGCAAAAATGCAACGTTTTTCAAAGGCATGAACAAATGATCCATTGGCCTGGGGAGCTACTACATTCGGTCTTGTCACCTTGGCCATTCATAAAATGGGGAATGGACATTGCCGATCCCCTGCCATGGGCACCCGGTAAGGCTCAATTCATACTATTTATGACTGACTATTTTTCTAAATGGGTTGAAGCTCAGGCATTCGAAAAGGTCAATGAAAAAGAAGTTATTAATTTTATCTGGGACCCTATAATATGTCAGTTCATAATGTCGGCCTAGATTGTATGCGACAATGGGAAGCAGTTTGTTGGCAGCTGTCGCACCCCCTTTTTTCCTCGCGGAGTCCGGGTTTCGACATTCATTGGGAACAACTCATTTCCTTTTTGGGAATTGGGTATTTGAAGAGTCGCCACCTAACGGATTAAGGTGCCCAATTAACTCATATAACTAGTTTGCATTAATAGAGATTAGGGTAAGGGCTCGAAATAGCCTTGAGGGGAAGGTGTGAGGCACCCCACGCGGTCCATAACGGTGGGTCCCGGCTGAACTCAGTTATGTGAATTAGTCATTTAACAAGTAAGCAGAGTAAGCACACATTTGCAAATAAAGGAAGTTTAGGTAGTCTGAGCTCACATATGTAAATAAAGAAAGGGAAGTCCTAAGTTAGTTAGCCTATAGGATCACATCTGTATAATACCCGGCAAGCCTTCCTCACATAGAGGGGTTACACGTGGCATTAACGCACAGGTCATCATATCCTTTTAACTACCCATTACCCTCCCCTTAGCGGTTATATAAGCGAGTTTAATTAACGAACTCTAAGCGTGCTTTACCCGTCCCTTTGTGTGGTCCTGGAGGTGTTTAGGACCTCTAAATTTAGGTAGTACTAGACCCTCCTAAGGTGTTTAAAAGGTAAAATCTAAGCGACAACAAATGACATATAGGACTGTCAAATAGGGAAGCAATTAAGGGGCTCATGTTTACCTCCACATAAACAAATAAGTAGCACGTCTCAAACAGCAGATTTTAAAGAATTTCAGAAGGTCCTAGAATAGGATATCTTGGTGAGCATCACAGACATAGAATATGCAGCATTGTTTTAAAGCGAAGTGATATAACCTGATCAGTTTGCCTACTGATTTTAGAACTTGTTAAACCTGGACAATTTTACAAACACAACACCATTTGCAGTTTTTATGAAACCCTTAATTACCTAAGGCTTGCCTAGGTGTGGATCTGTTGTACCCCTATAAACATGCTGTCTAAAATAGAATTCTGGGAATTAGTCAAATAGCTTGAATTTTATTAAATCTTATAGGCATGCTGGTCTAGGTGTTGAATGTTACAAAAAGCTGATTTCATGCATATTTATACTAGAACATGATATATATATATATATATATATATATATATATATATATATATGTGTGTGTGTGTGTGTGTGTGTGTGTGTGTGTGTGTGTGTGTGTGTGTGTGTTGGGGATATCTTTAAAACCTCATTATTGATAATTATTCATTTAAGCGACATAGGTACGATTTAAATCAAATGCAAACAGAGTCCTAAGGCAGGATTTCTAATGCACAGAGAGAGATGGTCATTTTATTAAGCATGATTACAGCGGTGACTTTAACAACAGATTTGCGGGTGATTATGACTTGTGCAGAAGCAGAGTTTTCGTGATAATAGAATGATAAGCCTATAACATGTTTTCTAATAGTCGAAATCAGTAAACATGATTATCCTAAGGCAGGATATCTAATGCACAGATTTATGGCATGGTTTTTAATACAAATAGGCATAGCAAACCTAGAGGCATGATATCTATTGCATAATATAAACCTAAAGCATGATTTCTATTGCAAATCAACATAATATAAACCTAAAGCAAGATATCTACTGTAAATCAAGATATATATAAACCTAGAGCATGATTTCTACCCGATTTCCCCACAAAATCGTATAGCAACCCTTCCTTTTTTACTAATTACCCCAATATCTGTTTACAAAGAATATTATTACAGACCAGGATAGAATGAATTACATAAATAAATGTAAACTATACTATAGGGAGCCTGAACTAGGCCCAAAGTAAACTTGGGGATGCCAGGACTTCAAAAAAGTCTCAGATGCCAAGAATCTCATAGCCAATAGTGTGTCCTGGTGTGTCAAAGTTCCCTAAGGACCTCTAGGATCCCGAGCAGTGCTCGCACCAAGACCTTTTCTCAAATAGAGGATTGGTTATGTGCGGTGTGGAAGGGCCAGCCCCAGTGTGCCAGAGTTGAGAGGAATCTCATGGATTCCTAAGCATTACAACACTGGGGGGGGGGGGGGGCAGAACCTAATAGTCTAAGAGTAAAGTGAGAGTGCTTGACATAGTTTTGAAAGACTTAGTAAAACAGTGTAGAGACAATTTTAGAAGTGAAAAGATTTTCAGGAATAGAAATAGTTTTCACGAAGATGCTAGGGGTGAAAACAGTCTTGAATTCAGTTTTGAAAAGAACAGACATACAGTCACACAAACTTAGAGTGCTCAGACTCACAATCACTCAGCAATCAGCTTTACAAACCAAGGTAAAAGGGGTTGAGAACATAGAGAGTTCAAACACATAAACAGAGTCTAGGGGAGCATATGGAGCAACAACTGTACAGAACAAACAGGAATCTACTAGTTCAGAGACTTAACAAGTTAGTTATGATAAGAAGCAATTAAGACATATGCATAGAATGTAGTGAAATAGTCATGTTGAAGACAAAGTGCATACTAATCAGGATCAACCAAGTACATTAGACACCTAAGTTATCGACATGATCACACCAGTTAAAGGGAGTAAATAGAGACTAAATAAACATGTTGGCCAAGTATCAAACATACAAGTGAGACCCAGATATACTAATTGCACATTTGAACAAAGGAGGACAGAATTTAGACATGTTGAGTAAAGCAGTAAACAGGAAGATAAAGTAAATACATAGCAAATCAAACTAGTGCAAAACATGGAACACATAGAGTTTGAGTTTCAGAATTGAACTGGAGACATACCAGTTAGAGAAGCAAAGTGCTGAATGTAAAGCAAGTGTAATTCCACTGTCTAGCCTTGGCTTTCAGCCAGCTAGACCAACAGTTAGCACAAGTAACGGAGAAAGAAGAGAGAGTTTGAGTGTGTGTGTGTGTGTATTCTGAACTTAGTTCGTGTGTTGAGAGGTAGAATAAGAGTTTTTATATAGCAATATAGGAGTGGAACAAACAAGGTAAAGGAATCATCATTCAGTCAATTAAGGAAGTCACAGAATCCAATCACATAAAGGAGTTCAGAATAGACTCCTTTAATCAAGGGTAATTGATCAAACGGTAATAACAGGGGACTAAGTAAGGAAGGAATCCCAATTATAGCATGTAAAGGAATCAGTAAGAATCTATAATTATTCAGGCAATCAAATAAGGCAGGGATGACCAAATAAGGTCGTAAACAAGGAAACAACAAGAATTATGCACACGAATCTCTACCAGAGCAAATCAATCAACCAAACCTTCAAAAATAATACTGATTTCTGGAAGGAGATATCAACTTCCATAAATAGAAAAATGGACTAAGTAAAACATCACAGAAACATAGAAATTAGTCGGAAACACAGATTCTAGCCCTAATAGAGATTTATTAGGGCAGAAACCACAGCATAATGGATTCGACAACGAAAAAATGTTTAAGTCCAAGAAATAGAGCAAGGTAATACAAAAGTACCCATAATCGAAGCAGAGGTTAGAAAATCAGAGTATCACACAAAATCAATTAAGTTTAAGTATTTTTTGCACAAATCGGTCACAAAGACGAAAATAATTAATCAAACACCTTAGGAGTCAAAAAAAACCTTTGAAAACAACTGGGATAAACCCTAGATTTAGGGAGAAGTCAGAATAATCAATTTAAAGTAGAGATTTCCAAAGAAATCATGTAATAGTTGCTCGATTCTTCTCAGATCTATACAAATCTGAGAAGGATCGCAGGTAATAGACTAGGTTTTTTTCAGAAAAATAATAGAGATGAGAAAATAGGTCAAGAGACCATAGATTCGTAATAAAACGAGAGGAGATTTCTTACTCACAATCGAGCAAATGGCTTGAGACAGGATAATAAGCAAAGGTTTCAACCAGAACTGGTAGGGTTCCCCTGAGATCGTCTCAAGGGTCTAAGAAGTCGAGGAGCCATAGTGCGTAGAAGGCCAGGATGGGCAGGAGAAGCCATAGGAGCGTCATAAGGTAAAGGTTTACGCCGGTGATGGCGTTTTAGAACTAGGGTTCAGTTGAGAGAGTTGAGAGAAGAAGGAAGGGGCGACGGCGGGTGAGAGGAGTGAAATGAGAGGGTTCGGGTGGGTCATTTAGGTTTAATTAAGGTAAGGGAAATGTGGACCGTTGCTCTGAATGATCAACTATCAGGATTGAGGTGGGGTATTGGGTCGGGGCGTACAGACATGGGCTGAGGGGATTGGGCCAAATTTAAAGGGTTTGGCTGGTTAGAGAGGGCTTTGGTTTGGGAATAAAAGGGCTATTTATTAAATACCTCAAATAATTTATGAAAATATTTTATAAGATAATTAGCAGATTATAAAAGTAATTTTCATGCACAAAAATATTTTAAAATAATTACTCAACATTTTAAAAGTACAATGAGCCATTTTATGGCAAGATAATGTAATAATGTATGCATGGGTTATAATTGCAAAGTTATTGCAATTGTAACCAAAAGTGTAAATCTGGCCATTTGTAAAAGAATTTGAACTTAATATGACTATAAATAGCAATATTAAGTCGTGAAATGCTATAAAGTCATTTGTAATGCAATTTTGTAACTATTTATATAAATAAAATACTAGGATAAATTAATTCAAAAAATATAGAATTTATGGAAAAATGTCAATCGATGTTAATGTATAGTTTTGAAGGTATATATGCACTTAAAAAGTATTATAGGGAAAAATTGGGTATCAACAGCAGCAAGGTGAGCAAATTTTTTGAATACCATAAGATCAAAAGAGTCTTATCAACACCCTATCACCCTAGCAGGAACGGGCAGGCAAAGTCTACAAACAAAACCATACTCCAAAACCTTAAGAAAAGGTTAACCGATGCCAAAGGAAAATGGAAGGAAATTTTGCCCGAAGTCCTATGGGCATACCGTACGACCTCAAAATCTGGTAACGGGGCCACCCCATTTCGTTGTTCTACAGTGTCGAAGCACTAATAACGATCAAGGTGGGAAAATCGAGTTTTAGGTTCCGATATGCGACCGAAAAGTCAAACGATGAGGCCATGAATATGAGCCTGGAACTATTGGATTATAAGGCCGCTCTTGTTGGTCGCCCAGAAGAAACGGATCGAAAGGTATTATAACCAGAGATCCTACCGCCGACATTTCAATGTTGGGGACTTGGTGTTAAGAAAGGTGACACTGAACACCCAGAACTCCAAACGAAGGGAAGCTGGGACCGAATTGGGAAGGTCCATATCGAATTATCGAGATTACCAGCAAAGGTTCATATAAACATGAAGCAGGAAATGGTGAGCGGCTACCAAACAACTAGAATGTAACTCACTTAAAACGATACTACTGCTAAGGTACGACCCCGTTTATTCTTTTTATATATATATTGCAAATTGGACTAACACTTGCAGGAAACAGCCAGAGAACGATGTCGTTGTTAGGCCTGAAAGCACGCGTTGCACTCTTTTTCCCTTGAACATGTTTTGTCCCAAATGGGTTGTTTGGTAAAGTTTTTAACGAGGCAACAGTGGATCGTGCTAACTTAGAATCAAAGACCGATTATGAACCAGAGTCGACGGTCAAGTCAACAATATTTGAGCCCTCTATATGATCGACCTCGAGTACTGGGGCTATCACCATCGGATGATGATTGTTAGCAAGGAAGGAAACTTTGTGCTTGAACAGTCTAGGCTCGGTGGATACGATTTACTGTAAGGTCCAAACGATTAAATGATTTGTGCCTATAGACCGCCTAAGCCATAACACAAAGCTTGTACACACTTACAATCTTGTATATAATGCACAAGAATAAAAGAAAGTTTCTACCTTGCAGATACATATTATGTATCACAAGACTATTACATTTTGTTCCTTAAGGATATTATGCCCAAGGGCCGCCTCTATCCGGATCCAATGAATCATCCCCACTCGGGGACTGTCGTCAAAAATAAACTCGGATGGCTCGGGCAATCGAAGCCCGAAGGCACAAAGATTATAAGGAAGTGCCTAAACTTAAAAGGCTACGGCCACCCCAACTCGGGGACTATCGTCCAAAATAAACCCGTACGGCTCTGGTTATCGAAGCCCAAAGGCACAAAGCCTATTAGACAGTGCCCGAACTTGAAAGGCTACGGCCACCCTAAAAATGGCTTAGAGACGTCCGAAGCCCGTAATCAAAACATAAGGCCTTCAAAATTTCAAATTGGTTCTAAGGTTACCCTTAGCAAAATTATAGTCAAAAAACACTTATGTCGGGGAAAGCTTCCGGTCGTTCCGAGCCCACATAAGTTTCAAACAAAATTTACATTGAGAACAAGTCTTGTTCGAACCTCCAAACAACAACTTATTATTACATTTTATTCAATGCTAAGTGTCGACACGTGACAACTCTTTTAAGGAAGGTGTTAAAAAAGAGAGTCACCACCTAATGGGTTTGAGGTATGTTAGGGAATTTATTTGCAGATAACTCAGGTTTAACCAGTTTTCGTCACCAAAGATCGGTAAGGGCTCGAAATTACCTCAAAGAAAAGGTATTAGGCACTCTTCGAGGTCCACAACTGTGGGTCCCGGCCTAAATCGAATTATATGAATTAATCTATGTGATCAAATAAATGAAGAGAAAGCACAAAAATTTAAGAAGTTTATTATAAATAGGTTTTGAACAGAGGGTACAACTATTTTATATTATAGTAGGAAAAGAAAGAAAATAGGGGGGTCTTAAGTTTTTTAGCCTAAAGGATCACCCTGTGCAACATAAATAATACTTCGTAACTCCCTCCAGATATGGTGTTACTCATATTATTCAGCGGGCACCGACTATCATCTTCTGCTACCCGATTACTATCTTTAAGTTGTTACCTAAAGCGTACTAGTTCAATTATTTCTCGTACCCTATGCGTGCACTACCCGTCCCATGCCTATGGTTCTGGGGGCGTTTGGAACATTATTTTTGGTGGTTCTAGACTTAACTTAGGTTGCTCAAAATGAGAAAACTAGGCGACATACAAAACAAGTTGGACTTCATATAAAAGCAACTAAAGGCTCACATTGAGCCCCACACTTAGACAGCAAATGCATCCAAACACATAAGTGAATTAGGAGATTTCAGAGTTCAGAACTTTAAACATATAAACATGATATCTAGATGACTTTGAATCAGAGTACGGGTAGTTTTAGATGCAAGGCGTTATTTTAGAGGCATGACTTCTAAATAACTACACAGTTTAGGGAACCTGATAGTATATGTTGATTATTACAGATTGTAAGTGTTTAAACCTATAGAAATGATATCTAGGTGCAGTAATTGGCAGTGATAACAATGGGATATAGTCGAAATTTTTTATTTTGATCCTATAGGCATGCTTTCTAATAGTGAGTAATTATAACAATGGCACATTAACCAATTAACACCCTATAGGCATGATATCTAAAATGCAGATTAGTAGAACATAAATTAATATAATCCTATGAACATGGTATCTAGCGAACATGCTGCAGTTGAAAGATTGGTCACTTTATTTCCTATAGGCATGATATCTGATAAACATGTAGAAGCAGAATACGTTAAACGAATTAAACACCTATAGAGTAGGTTATCTAACACACACTGTAGCAGAACATGTTAAACAAATTAAACACCTATAGGCAGGTTATCTAACAGCGTATAGGAACAGAACATGTTAAACAAATTAAACACCTATAGGCACGATTTCTACCTATTTCATGCAAATATTAAAGTGAACCCATTTTCCCAATTTTTACTAACACCCCAATTGTTATTACAGAATTATTAAAGGCCCAATGAATGAAATAAATTACAAAGTTATGAAATAACTATATTATGTCTTAGACAGGCCCAAAGTATACCCGGCCAGGCCAGGCCTTCAATTTCACATCCAACAGGCTTCATCACAGCCCTGAAGTCATACCCAATCAAACTTAGAAAACATCCCTCATTTTACATAAAATAGCCAAAACCCAGTAGCCATCAAAAGTTCAAACAACAGCCACGTACAAGCCCATTGGCTCATTCAGTAGGTAGAAAGGGCAAAGTTGAACAATGAGGAAAAATGCAAAGAACCTTGGACCCTAGTGCGTCAGAGTTCCCAAGGGCTTCAACAACCCAAGGCAGTGCTCACACTAGGGAGGTTAATAGAGGAGATTCAGGGATAGTGCAGGTTTCAGTATCAGGGGGCATAATCAAAGTCCCATATCCTAGTGTGTCAGAGTTCACAAGGGCCTCAAATGGACCTCGAGCAGTGCTCACACTAGGGAAGTTAGTAGCAAGAGCCTTGATAGCCTTTGCTTTTAGCCGGCTAAGAATAAGGAGTTCAGAGTAGCATAAGTGACAATGAGGGAGAATGGACAATAGCTGAGGGACAGAAGTAGGGAACACACATATAAAGAGTTGGGGGAAAGAAACAAGTTGCAGGATTAGCAGTCATGACACTAAATCAATCGAGGCTTAAGAGGTTCAGATTAAGCTAAACATGCATCCTAGGGTCATGCTAATTATTATTTGGGCATGATTGTGATAAACACTGGAAGAATCAGGGTATCAAATGAACAAGGGACAGACTACAAAACATATTAGCATAGAAGTAGGATCATAGTCGATAGCAAATAGTTTTCATACAAATTGCAACTCATTGTATATGCAGAACAAACACTGCAAGGACTTAGAACAGTGTAAGATTGCAAACTCATACCAAATATCACATATGGGTATTCTGGGATTGTCATAATAGACTTAACAACTAGAGAAGATATAAATCATGTCGCAAAATGGTTCTAGCGGGTCATGGAAAAATAGGTTGAGGTAACTGTTAAGATCTCAATCAGTTACTAATGGGGTATGGGGCTTAAGTGAGCATGCTGAGTGACAAAATAGCAAGTGAACATGTCATAATTAACACAAACATTCTAGCATTCATTATAGAGGTTAAAGATAAAACAAATAAGCATGATTAGGGAAATATCCAGACACCCTTGCACTCAGATTTCCCAAGTTAGGCTTGGGTAAACATAGAACTAGTAGAATTAGGAGGGGAGTCAGATGCTAAAATACTTAAAACAAGGTAGAATTAACAGAATCACGTGCAAAAGCAATCCAGAAAACATATTAAGCCAAGAATTTTAGAGGTGAGAACATACGCAAATCAAGAACACATAGGGATGAAACTGCAAGAGTCTAGTAGCTTACTAGTTAAATGAACAACAAACAAAAACAAAAGATCCACAAGAGTCCAGATAAGTTCGAACAGTAGATTCTCTGTGGCCTTGGCTTTCAGCCGGCCACCACAAAACAAAGAGCGAGATAATAAGGAATTCACATAGCAAAGCCTCAAGTTTTAGGAGATTATATCAATTAAGGTCTGTTCAAAAAAGGGGAATGGGGAGGGGTTTATATAGTAGTAGAAATTAAATACCCAAACAAGGAAAATCATTAATCAAACACGAGAAACGAAAGGATATCACATGCAATCGAAAATCAGTAAGGAAAAGAGAAAAATTCCAAACCCTAATTTTAGGGAAAGTGAAAAATCGGCAGAATAAAAAATCAAACACCACAAAGAATAGGACGAATAGACAAAATATCACCCAAAATCAAAGAATAAAACCAATTTTGGTTTGATTTAAAAAGATCTGAAAACCCTAGTTTTAGGGTAAGTAAGAATCAACAAAAATACACAGAGATTCGTACCCATAATAGAACAAAGGATGAATATAGATGGAATAGCAGAAAGGTCAAGGATTTGAATCGATACCGGTTCGATTTTGATGAGATTAGCTTGTCATGTTTAGCAAAGCACCATAAGAGAGTAACCAGTACCAAGAGGAGGCCGTACATGGCAAGCAATAGCAGTCGAATCCCATGTCTGGTGGGATTAGGAGAAGGATTTGAGTAGAAGACGGCTAGGGTTTAGTTAAAGAAGAAGAGGGGGGTTTGAGAGAATATGAGGTCGGAGTCTGAGATGGAATGGGGAATTAGGGTTTGGGGTTGGGTAATAAAAGGGTAGATTTATTGTGGGTCGTTCATCTTAGAGATCAACGGCTAGGATGTAAAACTGGGACTGGGGCGGGTTGAAGAACCGGGTACCGACCGGGTTGAGTATGGTTTGGGCTAGGGGTTATTGGGCCAATGTATGGGGTAATTAGGCTGAGGTTTGGGTAATTTTAGGTCCGAAAATAGGTTTAGAGTTAGGCTATTATTTAAATACCTAATATTTAGCAAACATAATTATTAAAAATAGTTAATAGATAAAAAAAAGTATTATTTGTGCACTAATAATGATTAAGAATAATTACTTAACATTATAAATATATAAAAAGTCATTTTCTGCATAAATAACTGTCGCGCCCCCTTTTTCTCGCGAAATCGGGTTTATGATATTTTTTTATTGAGACAACTCATTCCTTTTGGGAAAGGGGTTTGCATTTTTGAAGAGTCGACACCTAACGATGTAAGGTGCGTTAGGGCACCTATAAGGTTCATCTATAACTACGTTTGGTAACCAAAGATAGGGTAAGGGCTTGAAATTATCCTAAGGGGAAGGTGTTAGGCACCCCTCAGGATCCACTAGTGTGGTTCACGGCCAGACAGTTTTTGTGAATTTATTCAATTAACAAATAAACAAGTATGGCTCAAATAGTAGGGGATTTAAGTTTAAATACACAGAGATTTGGAAAAAAAACAGTTAATGAAAAACAAGATTTTTGAAAAGAAGTACAACTAAGCAGGTTTGTGAATATAAAGGGGTGTCCTAGGTTGGTTAGCCTATAGGATCACATCAGTACAATGCTCGGTAATCACTCCTTAGAAAGGGGCTACGCGTGGCATTAGCTCACCGGTCATCATATCCATATCTACCCTTTCCCGCCCCGTGAAGGTAATTAAAGCGAAGGTTGGTCTCGACTCCTATTGCATGCCGTTACCCGTCCCTTCCTATCAGTCCCGAAGGAATTTAGGACTCCTATCCTATAAAAAGGGGTGGGGTTTCTGGGCAGACCCTCAGGTTTAAAGGCAAAATACTAGGCGACAAACAAGAACACATAGGACTGCATTTAGGGGGGAAAACACAGAAAACAGATAGAAGGCTCAGATATACCTCCACAAATAATGCACACAGACAGCATGACTCATACACAGATAAGGTCCACATTCAGATCCTAACAAGGTATTTAAGTGATAACAGCAGAGTCAGATTGATTACATGACTCAGAAAAAAAGTTCGAATCAGGCGTGCCTACTGATTTAACACATTAACAGTTAAACACTAATCACAAAGACGGTTCTGGTTTTATTTAAAGTTGATTGCCTAAGGCTTGCCTAGGCGCAGAACACAGATGACTACATTTTATATAGTGAAACAAGGCAGGTTTCTTAAAGCGGACTCTTGAGTCCTTAGGCATGATATCTAATGACAAATCAACGCAGTTTTTGAAAGAACTTGTTTTAGAGAAAATAAACCGTTAATTAAACCAGTTTCGAAACGAAATAAAACATGGACTGGATTGACTTAACTAAACTAATTGAGATCTAGGCATAATTTCTAGAGTTATCCCCTATAGGCATGACATCTAGTTGTTTAACACTGATTTCAGAAACTTGGCAGGCATGATGACCGAAGAAAACATGTAACACTTGTTATAACAGAAGCTGGATTAAATTATATCCTATAGGCATGGCATCTATTTGTGAAACTGATTTTGAGACATATTAAACATGATTTCTAACATGGTAAGGCAAATATAGTAAAACCCTATAGGCATGGTTTCTAACATGGTAAGGCAAATATAGTAAAAAAATATAAAGTCCTGCAGGCATGGTTTCTACCCGCCTTACCCCACAAACATGTAAATGCCCGCCCTTTTCACTAATTATCCCAATATTCGTTTACAAATTATTACAGACCATGTGAATGAATTACATAAGAAAAGTAAAAATTACACTATAGAGAGCCTGAAATAGGCCCAGACTTTCAGCACCTGATTAGGACTTACTCCCTGAGAGATGTAATAAACCACCTCAAGTGTCATGATTGTTCCATAGTCTTTCTCATATCTGGGTGTGTCAGAGTTCCCTAAGGACCTCTAGGGGTCCCGGGCAGTGCTCACACCCAGAATGTATAACCAAGACAGAGTAAGTGCAGTGTGGAAAGGCCAGATTTTATGTGTCCAAGTTCAGAAGAAACTCAAGGGTCCCAAGGCAAGGCTCACACAAAAGGGGCAGAACCTAGTGGCCTAAGAGTATGTGTGAGAGTGCTTGACATAGATTTAAAAGAGTTGAGTTGGAAACAGTTTTGAAAATGATTAGTTTGAAATAAGTTTTGGAAGGCAGTAGAAGAGTTTGCCTTAGTGAAAAGAAAAGGAACTGGACAATCAGCAACTCAAAAACAAATCATAGTGCAAACACAAACAGGGAAGGAGGCATTGGGAACATACAGGTTTGAAACCACATAAATGGGGAAACATTTGATGCAACAAATATACAGAACAACTATGAATCCATTGAACAAATCAGTCATGGTAACAGACATTTAAAACATAGGGAAGAGTGCAATAGGATCATGTTGAAGACAAGGGCTTTGTTGAACAAAGTTTGACACTACATGGTTATACCAGTTAGGCAGGGGTAAGGGAACTAAGTGAACATGTTGGACAAGTATCAAAGAACTAAGTAAAGTCTAATATGATGATTACACACAAGGCAAGAATTTAGACATGCTTGACAACATCAATCATAGAAACAAATTGAATTACTAGTACAGTAGCAAGCATGGATATATAGGCATGGAACGCATAAAGTTGAGTTTCAAATTTAAACTACAGACATACCAGTTGAAGAAGTAAAGTGCAGAAAGTAAAGCAAGTAGAGTTCCACAGTCTAGCCTTGGCTTTCAGCCGGCTAGACAAGCAGTTAGCAGAAGTGGCAGAGAAAGAAGAGAGAGTTTGAGTGTATGTGTGTGTGTATTCTGAACTATTGTTCCGTGTCTTAAGACTGTAGAAGAGAGTCATTTATATAGTAGTTTGAAAACTGGTTAAAATAAGGCAAGAATCGATTCTTCAGTAATAATAGAACTCAGTATAAGAAAATTGGTTCGTATCTCCCTTTAATTAAGGGAGTCAGTGTAAATGGTAAAGAGCAGGTGGCAAGTAAGGAAAGAAATCATACACGGCTGGAGTATAACAAATAAGGAAAGATTTCAAAAATAGTACCAGTATAGAACAGGTAATTAAGGCTAGGTTCAGAAAGTTTTCAAACTAAGGAGACAATCAGTAGCAATGCAGACAAGGCAGGGAAAATTAATTAAGGCAAGCAACTAATCAAATTAAGTGGAAAGGTAGGGGTCGAGGGGTCTAAAGGGAAATGTTCAAATCACACCAAGTAATAAGGAGTTCAGAATCAATCAAAGAGAAAATCATGGAAAAGAGTCAGCATGTTTAACATATAAATGAGTAAGATATAGGTAGTCAAAAATTAGCACATGACTCTAGCAAAACATGAAGACAAAATGATACTAAATCAGTGAGAAAGATGCAAGTCTTGATGCGAACAGTCAAGATGAACACAAACACATAGAATTGATGTAAGTCTAGGCTGAGAAACTCAGTAGAAGCATATCAAGGCAAGGCAGCCACAAGAAATCACAAGAACTCAAAGAAATATGAGAATCAGTAAGTCATGCTAATACAACCAAACGAAGAACCCTAAAATTAGGGTTTTCGACGTAGGCTAGTTAGGGTCAAGGAAGAACTCAACAAAATCAGTCAAAACACATAGATACACTTAAAACCGGAAAGTGTTTCGAAGAAAAGATTTTCAAAAACCTTAGTTTAGGAAGATGACAAACCACTCGAAAATCAGGAGATTTTCCATAAAACAAGTAAAATAAGTTCGATCCTTCTCAGATCTGTACATATCTAAGAAGTGTAGGAGACAAAACTAGGGATTTTATCAGAATAACTCGAATAGAGGAAAAAGCTTAAACAAACGTTTGCGGATTAATACAAAATCAGAAGAAAGAAGCGTTTTCGAAAGGTGTTTCAGAACCCTAGTTCGAAGGTGAGGAGTTATTTTAGAAAAATCGGAAAAACCTTTGAGGAAAACAAGAAAAGCTCATAATATACACAGATCTAAGACAGATCTAAAAGAAATCGAAAATCTTAAGTGTTAGGGGTTTCAGAGAACCCAGAGAAGATGAAAAAACCTTAAAGTGTTACCGGTTTTAGCCGGAAAAGCCATAGATCTTACTCAAACAACCACGGATGGACGGAAAATGGCGTGAAAGACCATGGATAGGAGTTGAACCGCTCCAGGTTCACCTGAGGACCTCGGGGTAGTGTTAAACCGGCGTGGGATAAATCAGAGGCCAGGAGATGATGAGAGGCCATGATTTCCGGCGAGGGAGGTGACCGGAGAAGATGGACAGGGTCCATCAGAGAGGAGGAGAGAAGAGAAGGCTCTAGAGAGAACCAGAGATAGAGAGAGGGAGTTAGAGAGGTTGGTTGAGAGAGAAATGAGAGGGGGAAAATGAGAGATGGGGGGTGGGGGGTGTAGTCGTTAGGGTTTAATATGGTAAGGGGGATCTGGACCGTTGATTAGAATTGATCAGCGGTCCAGATTGGACTAGGGATTGGGTCGGATATGGTTTGGGTTTGGGCTTGGGTCTGATGCGTTGTTTAAATGGGTTTGGGGTTGGTTTGATTTAGGTTATAATTTAAATAGGAGTGGCTACTTGTTAAATACCCAACTAAATTAGATAAAATAAAATTAAAGCTAAATAGGTGAAATTAAGGTAATTAACTAATATGAAAAATATGAAATGACTGATTATTGAATTAAAGTAGCATAAAGTATACAATTAGGCTATAATTGCAAAATTGTTGTAATTATAGCCAAACAATGCCTAATTTGCTAATTTGTGAAATAATTAAATCTAAATAGGATTAAAAATGATATATTGAGCTAAGAAATGCTTTGAAATTACTTGTAATGCAATTTATGAATAATTATTGGATATAAAATACTGAATAAATTAGAAAATAAATTGATAATAATGTGGAAAATTATGGAAAAATACGAATTATTATAAAAAGTGATTTTGAAGGCATATATGCAAATTTAAAAATAGTTTTAGGAAAAATTGAGTATCAACACACGGCATCACCCTTCGTGCTTTACCACTCAACCTCACCAGATAATCAATAATATAAACGTGCACGGTATCACCCTTCGTGCTTTACCACTCAGCCTCACTATATGAATAATAGAAATGTGCATGGCATCACCCTTCGTGCTTTATCGCTCTTCCTCACCAAATAAGAAACAACAGAACAATAACAACACGGCAAGGGCATCATAATTAAACAACTTGTTTCATCACTTAACTTCACAACATAAATCTCAACTTGAGCCAATACTCAACCCATATCCAAAAATCAGGAATAACATAATAAGACTTGTTTAACATGAGTAGTAACCAGTTTAAGCAAGAACAGTACGTATAAGGAAACACAACGGTCAAAGGTATAAGACTCACTCGCTTGCTATAACCCGACAACAACGTATAGGTACTCGTCACCTCACCTATACGTCGTACTTAACAACTAAACTGGTAGCAAATAAGGCAACAATACTTAATCCCTCAAGCTAAGGTTAGCCACAACACTTACCTCGATTCCACGGCCAAACTCAAGCCTCAAATACCACTTTTCCTTAAGTTTCCACTCCCAATCCGCTCGTATCTATTCATAATTAACTTATTAAAATCAATTAATGCCAAAGAAACCAATTCTAATGCAAAATAATAGATTTCCCAACATTTTTCCCAAAAAGTCAAAAATCGACCCCGGGCCCGCTTGGTCAAAACTCAAAGTTCGGACCAAAACCCGATTACCCATTCACCCACGAGCCCAAATATGTAATTAGTTTCAAAATCCGACCCCAAATTGAGGTCTAAATTCCAAAATTGTAGAATCCCCAATTCTCCCAAAATCCCTAATTTCTACCCTTAAAGAACAAGATTTAGGCCTAGAAATCTAATGGGTGTTGATAGAAATTGAAAGAAATGAGTTTTAGAACACGAACCTATGATTTGGTGTTGAATCTCCACTTCAAAAATCTCCCAAGGTCGAGTTCTATGGAAGAAAATATGAAATTATGGTCTAATCCCGTTTTGAGTTCTGTTTTTAAAACACTGGACATACCTTATTAACGTTTGCGAGAGGTCTGTCGCGTTCGTGAAGCTGTGGTCCTAGTAACCTACACGTTCGTGAGACACCCTACACGTTCGCGAAGGTATATCCCCCAACCTTCGCATTCGCGAGCTACATGCGGCGATCGCGTAGAGTATCATTTCCCTCGCCCAGTTCCCATGATTCGCGTTCGCGATAGATTGGACTCATTCGCGAAGGGTATTGCCCCTAATGCTCCACGTTCGCAACCAGTGCTTCGCGTTCGCGTAGAACGATTTCTCCTTCAGACCAACCTACTCTTCGCGTTCGCGAGAGTCCCTTCGCGAACGCGAAGAAGGATATACCAGATGACAGCAGAAGCCAAAAACACCAGAATTTTCAAGTCTAAAACATCCCGTAGCGTATCTGAAACTCACTCGAGCCCTCGGGGCTCCAAACTAAATATGAACACAAGTCTTAACACATCATACAAACTTGCTCGTGCGATCAAATTGCCAAAATAACACCTAGAACAACGAATTTAGCATCAAAATTAATGAAATTCTCAAGAACACTTAAAGTTTCTATTTCTACAACCAGACGTGCGAATCACGTCAAATCAGTCCCTTTTCTCACCAAATTTCACAGATAAGGTATAAATATTATAACGGACATGTACCGGGCTCCAAACCAAAATACGGGCCCGATACCAACAAGTTCAAACATTATTCAATTTCTAAAAACCATTATATTTCCTGTTTAACAAATTTTCTTCAAAAATTCATTTCTAGGTCTAGGGACCTCGGAAATCAATTGCGGGCATACACCCATGTCCCATATTTTACTACGGACCCTCTGGGACCGTCAAAACACAGGTCAGGGTCCGTTTACTCAAAATATTGGCCGAAGTCAACTTATATATTTTTTTAAAGGCCAAACTTAATATTTTCTCAAATTTTCACATAAAGGCTTTATGGAAACACGTTCAGACTGCGCATGCAAATCGAGGAGAAAGAAAATGAGGTTTCAAAGGCCTCGGAACCCCGAATTGGGTTCTAAAATACGAGATGACCTTTTGGGTCATCACATTACCCACCTCTACAAGCATATCAACCATCTATCTGCAAGAGGTTCCAACCGAGGCTGGAGTACAAAATGAAAAGGCAACAACAAAAGCAGAAGTCTTTCACTCCTATTGGAGAATCATATGCCAGTTTGTTCCAAAGGTTGAGGCGATTGGACATGTTGAAGCCGATTCAGATAAAAATGTCGAACCCCATTCCAAAGAACTTTAATTATTCTCAAAGGTGTGTATATTGCCCTAATGCCCCGGGGCACAACATAGGAAAGTGTTGACATCTGAAAAGAGCACTCTAGAAGCTTATTGATGCAGGTGACATTACCGTGCAAAATTCAGATGCAGCGGATACTAGCCAAAGTACATTTCTTTTTCATAATGAAACGCATATGGTGGGCATGATTTGTGTTGAAAAGGAATATGAGAACTCTTCTGAATCCCTTAGAGAGCCACTCGCCGCAAAGTTTTCAATGCTATCAGTCTCGGTTCCAAAAATTGATCTTAAGAACGAGTCGACAAAAGGGACCCAAAAGCTATTTGTTGAGGTCAATGTGATTGAAATTGGTAATGGTATTGGTAATATTGATTTGGAACTCCGTGGTTAAGTTGTCGAGCTTGGTAATTGGAAAGACCCTCCTTTCTTGGCTAGCCAGGAAGGAGTCTTGGTGGTTTATTTTGTTACCATTTCTGTTGTTCGGGTTATTTCAGGGTTGTAATCTGGATATTGTCTTGTGACTCAAACACTTCTATCCTTTTATTTTTCCTAGTTAGTAACTCGTTTAGTGTTATCTAGGTTTGTTCCAGGCTTGTAACCCTAGTATATTTTGCTTGTTTTGTTGTTCAAACCCGTTCACCGTCTGTCTAATGCAATCTCCTATTTTCTGTTATTTCTAGTCAGTTTTTTGTTTAGTTCTCTTTTCCTTTTATAGTTCTTTTCATGCTGACTCTAGTGACCTAACATGCACGCGTAATTCTTAGCCTGGTCTTAAAAGTTAGTCTAATCATTAAGCAATGAAATAAGTTTTGAAGATGACAGGGAGTAAAGATTTGGACATTTTGAGATTATTTAGAGCCCGAATTGTGTGAAACTGGGGGAGATAGTTTGGGAAGTTCATAGGACGACAAGAATTTGTTAAAATGCAGTTTTGGGTTCAAGTGTGTCTCAATTTACAAGATAAAGCCAAGAGAGTTTTCCCCAAATTGACAGAGGATATCTATTGTAAAGAGGGAATCACCCAACAAGAGTTCTGTACTTAACAAGACACTAAAGAAAAGTGGAAGGCATATCCATGATATCAATGTCGATGCTGCAGAATGAGTGTTGTGCATGATCTTCATTTTTCATCCTCAAGTTACATGTGTTGTACTTGGCATTTTCAGAGATTGGGAGGCCCTTTTTCAGCTACCCAAACACCTTATACCATTCGGTACCCCTTTTGAGCCTATGCTAATTTTTTTGACCTCCCCTCTTTTGGAATCGAGTTAGAGTCATTAAAATTTTTTTATGTCCCATAAGGTTTGTTTTAGAAGTTCATTCCAAAAGAAAAATTCAAGAAAAAAAGGAAAAAAGAAGAAGAAGAAAACGAAAAATAGCAACAACAAAAAGTATTCCTTTGAACTACGTTCGACCTGATACTTGTCATCGCAAGATACGTAGGCAGCCTTACGATTCGCTCGCACCAAATAAAATATTTCATAATCCCACGGCGTCAAGAGTGGGGTAGTTTTTCTTAGAATCTCTATCTAAAAAAAAAGAATCAAATCCTCCTATTTTAGAAATTGGGGCAAAGTTTTAAAATGGATTCCAAAGGTTGTAAATAAATTAACCCTGTTGTCTTAGTTATTTTGAGCCTTTATGATATCCCTCTTTCTAACCCTGTCCAAAAGCCACATTACAGTCCAAAAGACCTCCCAGATAATCTTTGAGAGTGCCGAGTTAGACATGCCAGGAGCATATGATATTCTTACCATGGTTAACGCCTTGTCATCTGCAGGATCAAAGGAAATAAGAAGAAAAGAACAAAATGAGAGAGTATTATTGGTGAAGACCCTCACGGGCACCATAAAGTGATGGTGAGTTGAGAGAAAGTACGAAAAGATAGAGGTTTAATGGTGAAAACCTTTGTGGCACCATAAGTCGAATGAGGATCGTGAATCTAATAGGACAATTGGAATGGTTCCAAAGGTTGAAGGTACGACAAGAATTGAAATTAGACTTACTGGACAGATTAGGCCACTTAATCTAAAGTGCATATCATGGGCATTAGAGTGGTATCCACATCTGATAAGTTTCTACTTTGTAATTATCTTGTTAGATATCATCTCTTTCTATTGTCCCCTTACTATGATTCCTCTTGCTTTGTTTAAGTCCTCTTTTTGAGTCTGTTTGGTCAGAACAAAAGAGAAATGACTTCAAAATTTGCTACCAGCTTTCTGATTGTGCAAAGTGGAGTCTGGCTAGCACATCAAAACAGCATAAGTCAGGAAAGAGCAGTATGCGCACCGAGTGGGCGACAATTAACATGCTTTGGGATTCATGTGAAATGCAAAGGTTCGGTAAATTTCAACTCATGAGACAAAATCAAAATGCAACAGATAGAGGGTATTGGGTTGAATGGATCAGAGGTGTTTTCTGTGATAAGGGTTGACAGAAAAGGTGGTTAGTCAATAATAAGCAAGGTCTTCCAATTTGAGATCAAAGTTAACATGGCAAGTGTAGGAGCAATCGCCCTCAAGGTCAAGTCCACAAACCTACCACCATGTTTTAAACTCACAAGTTTTCTTTGTTTGAAACAGGGGCGAAGACTTGTCCAAATCAAAGCTTGGAAGCTTGAAACTTTCGGGTGTCTTGCCCAAATTTTGTCAACACAAAGGCTGTTTGAGAAAGTTTTTTTACCCCCTAGACATTCCCTTAGTTGAGAAGACCATTACCTCCTAGGCATTTTCCCCATTTGAGAAGAACCGTACCTCCTAGGCATACCCCTAGTCGAGAGGAGTCTATAGCTTTCTTTCAGTTTAGGATCCCGCTTTGAAAATAGGGTCACATCTTCATTTTTTCTAAGTTGTCAGTTTTTAAATATCTCAAGTTGTTAATCTTTAGTTTTCCTTAAGCTCAGGGGTCCTGCCTAGAAAATAGGGTCATCTTTTAATTCTATTAAGCTGTTAGTCTTTAGTTTTCCTCGAGTTCAGGGGTCCTGCCTGGAGAATAGTGTCAGTTTTTAGTTTTCTTAAGTTGTTAGTTTTCCTTAAGTTCAAGTGTCCCGCCTGGAAAATAGGGTCAGTTTTAGTTTCCTTAAGTTGTTAGTTTTTAGTTTTTCTTAAAGCTCAGGGGTCCCGCCTGGAAAATAGGGTCATCTTTTAATTCTCTTAAGTTGTTAGTCTTTAGTCTTGAGATTAGGGGTCCCACCTGGAAAATAGGGTCAGTTTTTAGTTCCGTAAGTCATTAGTTTTCCTAAAGTTTAGGAGTCCCGCCTGGAAAATAGGGTCAGTTTTTAGTTTTCTTAAGTTGTTAATCTTCAGTTTTTCTTAATTTCAGGGGTCCTGCCAAGAAAATAGGGTCAGTTTTTAGTTTTCTTAAGTTGTTAATCTTTAGTTTTTCTTAAGTTCAGGGGTCCCGCATGGAAAATAGGGTCTTCTTTAATTCTTTTAAGTTGTTAGTCTTTAGTTTTTCTTAAGTTCAGGGGTCCCGCCTGGAGAATAGGGTTAGTTTTCACTTTAGTCAAAGTTAGTTTATAGTTTTCCTGAAGCTCAGTCTTACATCTAGGAGACGCACTTCCTAGTCTGAGTCTTTCTTGTTATACTTTTGGGAGACGCACTTCCCAAATTGAAGTTTCACCCCTAGGAGACGCACTTCCTAGTTTGGGTCATTTAAGTTCATCCCTAGGAGACGCACTTCCTAGTTTGAGTCATTGAAGTTTCACCCCTAGGAGACGCACTTCCTAGTCTGGGTCTTTCGGGATATACTTTTAGGAGACGCACTTCCTAATCTGGGTCTTTCAGGTTATTCTTTTAGGAGACACACTTCCTAATTTGGGTCGTTTAAGTTCATCCCTAGGAGACACACTTCCTAGTTTTGGTCATTTAGGTTTTATTTTTAGTAGGCGCATTTGCTAGTCAAATTTTCTTGGTTTTACTCACAGGAGACGCACATCCTAGTCGAGTATTTAGTTTTACTCTCATCATTGCATCAATAACATAGGTGATTTATAGTTTTTCTAACAACTCACAAATCCTCCTAGTGCAAACTGGGGCAGAAAATTTTGTTCGTTTTGTTGTTTTGATTGCAGGCACCCACCTGGAGAACAAGGGTCAATATTTCAGAAATTGGTTTTAAGTTCAAATCAGAGATGTACCAGGAGCCCGCCTGAAGAACGTGGTCAACTTTCAATTTCATTTAAGATCAAGCAGGAGGATCCCGCCTGAAGAACAGGGTCAACTTTCAGTTTACAAGTTCAAGTCAGAGAAGCATCAGGAGCCCGCCTGAAGAACAAGGTAAAAAAAATTAACTCTCTGAACTTTCCCACTAGTGCCTCGCATGGCGCGGCACATGGTGCGGCACGCGTGTACAAATTCTCAGATTATCTTTCCTATTTCGGCTTGGAAAGGGTAGTTTCATCCGGGCCCTTTCCTACATGGTATAAATACACCAAAAAGACATTTTTGAAGGGACTTTTGACTTGGGAAGCTTTTGGAGAGCATTGGAGGCTACAAGAAACATGATTTCATCATCTTTCCATCAATTCAATACGGGAGTTTGGATTGTAACGTTAGATTGATGTTTTCTTACTCTTTAATTCTATTTGTGATGACTTTCTTCATAATTATGGAGCAGTTTACCTTAGGATTTGATATGAGTTGGTGACTTGGTTGTTATTTATGGATTTGATTAATGTTTAATTGCTTGAATTTATTGGAGGAGCGTTAATAGAATTGTGATTTTATTCTTTATAGTATTTAATCAAAAGAGGAACATCTTATTGAATATTATTGCAGTGTATGCCTTAGTTTATTTTGGTGATTCTTTAAAGTAATCGAGAGAGCTTTTTGAGTTACCGTTTAAATTAAGATTGAGATTCTCTTTGATTAATCCAACCAATAGATTCTTGCATGTTTCTCCGCACTTCACATTAGTTTATTTGAAAGATTTAGATTCAATCGAGAGAGGAGTCTGAATCAGATGTATAAGCTAATCACCTATTGAATTCGTGAGAATTAATAGAACCTCAAGAGTGAAATATAACAACATCATAACCAGAATAACAATCTTGCACCTATCATGTCAAAACCCTTAATTTCTCACATTGATAAGAAACCAACTCTGCTAATCTCTAGTTTTTTGCGGTCAATTGTCAATTGCTTTACTTTAGTAGTTAATCGTAGTTCTTAATCATTCCAAATCAAGCTTTAATCGTCCTAACGTTAAACCAGAAATTACTAGAGCATTATTTAAATCCAATCCATGTGCAGACGATAATTTAACTATACTATCTTTGGCTAGCGAGCATCAATTTCGTGTTGTGTTTTGCACTAGTCAAATATTGAGTTATTTACCAAGAGGAAGAGAGGTCGATTCCCACTAAATACTTCCTTTTTTCTTCTTTCTTTAGTGGTACACACATGTTCTAGAAATTTTATATATATCCGCCAGTGCTTAATCATTTTGGGTTTGCTTAGAGAAGTTAAGATTGACTATTATCTATTATTTGACTTAAAGCCTTCATTAAGGCTCTAATGAAAGATGTTTTAGGTAAGGAGGGTGACTAGTGCAAGTCACTTATTAGTTTTCATTATAAAGATATCTTCTTTTATTCATTTCTTATTATTACTATTGCTTTCTCCACCTTTTGCCACATAAGAAATGTGCTATGGGCTCCTAATAAGCAAATTGAAAAAGTAATTATCCGCCTTTAAAGCAGCATCTTTCAATCATCTCTAAACAAATCAATTTCTTTACTTATTGGATTTATAATATTAAAAAGTGCGCCACACTTGATAATGACTTACGGGCAAACAAAACACTCATTCTTAGCAATTATTGCTATAAACTATACATTAAATTGTCAAATAAGTATATCAAATAACTCTACGTACTACAACTACGTACTAGGAGTTACTCCAATTAGAAGAGGCTTCAGGGTTTGAGATTGGTTGACCCACCCAATCATTAACAATAAACTAATAATAAAAGGTGAATCTAGAATTTTTAAAAGTGAATCTAGAATTTAAATCATAGATAAAAAGAAAGAATGTTCAATTAAATATGATTCAAGGCAAGGACAGTGCTAATCTTGAGATAAAGTTTCAATGGTAGATATATGCTTCATGCAACTTGCTTGAGATGTATATATCTCGTATCTTCTATACTCATTAATTTTAAATCCTCTATATTTTATTGCATTATTTTTTTGATATATTAAAAAAATGTATTGGATCCCGCCAGCACCATGTAGAATATCCCAGATGCTAAACTGCAGGTATGATAACTCATTCATTACCTTCTGTTGAATGTAATATTAGCACACTTATACGCATTTATATAATTTCTACTAAATGCTACTTTATGTTTTGTTTTGTTTTTTTTTTGTTTTTTTTTTGTTTTTTTTTTGTTTTTTTTTTGTTTTTTTTTGTATTTGCTACATTAATCGACCAGGACTAGGTGGAACATATGTAGTGGAACTTGACGGAGGATTCTGTACGAAAAAATGTGGAAATGACAGAAATAGAAACATCAAACATGCATGTGTGGAAGAAGTTTGATAAATTAATCATAGAATGAGGCAGCCAGAGCAAGCAAAGTATGAAAAATGTCTTGTCTTTTTTGTCATTAATCCTCTACTCATATAACACCATGAAACAATAAATAAACATAACATGCATTGGACATAAATGTCTAATCTTTGTAGCAAGATATAGACTACTTGAAAGAGGTGTGGCTCCTACTCCCTGATGTTGATCGTTCAATGACGGTTTTTTCTGATTAATTTTATTTGTATTTTAAGTCCTGCCCAATTAGTTCAGATTCATGTCAGACAAGGTTTCACAAATGAAAATAAAACGTTTCCTACTAAAGCAATAATATTAATTCCCAAGCCTCGAACACAAGATCTCTGCTAAGGATGGTTTTAAGAATATCGATTGATCAGATCATGACTAGAAGTTCGCATGAAAAATGTGTTATGTTACGTGCCTTAGCTTTGTGTATTTTGATGATCTAACAACAATCTTCTTAATAAGAACCAGACTGAAAATCTGTCCAATCTGTTACACATCCTCAGAGTGCTCAAGAACAAGTCTCAAGTCTGGCACAAGTTCCAACAACTTGAGTCAAAGAAATGGGAGAAGGAACATATGTCTATCAGTTTCTCTGATAACAGTACAAGTCAACTCTCCACAGCTGTAAAATCGTTGCACTATTTTTTGCACACGCAACAGTACAGCAGTCACTTTATGGAGCATGGCTTGTACCGGATAATTGCATACTTCATCACAATGACCTCACTTGTATACTACCAACATGAGGCAAGGGAAATATACAAACTTGCAAAGCCCTAAATCATCAGTGTGCTGCTAACTTTCAAGTTATTGAAGAACAAAGCAACAACAGAACCAAGGACCAGATCCCAGCACTAAGTCTATCATATGCCCTTAGTATTGTTGTATCTCTGTTAGTGTTATCTGTTTGTAACTCCTACCTAGCTTACTTAGAAGAATTTTTGTAGGAGATTATTTATAAAACCATAAACCTTTTGTTTGTGTTTTGGCTAGAGTTAGCCAAAATCTGTGCTTTCTGATAGATTTATTACTAGTAGGTGTGGGATTAAGAGGTTAATTCCTAGATTACAATAGGTTGTAATCTAAAGTTTTCTCAGTTAGTGAAGTTGAAATCCTACGAGGGTAGGTCGTGGTTTTTATTTCTGTGAGCTGGGAGTTTTCCACGTAAAACTTTGTTGTGTCTTTTACTTACTGTTGTAAGTGTTATGTGGAAATTGATAGAGAACCGGGTTGTTATTTGTGGCTTGAATTATTTCCTTGTATTTTTAGGAAACCCATAATCCCTATAGGTTTAGGAAAATCCATTGTCCTAATAGATTTGGGAAAGGAAAAACTATAGTCCTTGTCAAATTGGGAAACCTTTCTCTTATATGTTTGGGACCTTTTGGGATCTACAAATAGGGGTTGTAGTTGGGGATTCTAAAGATGATATTGTGCTTTTCTTCTCATTCATAGTGAAAAACTCTCTTTGCTTTTGCCCTGAGGATTAGGCTTAGCCGAACCTCGTTAAATACTTGTGTTGATTTTTCTTCTCTATTTGCTTTGTGTTTGATTATGTGCTAGTTACCCACGATGTTCCGCAGCAATTGGTATCAGAGCAAAGTTCGGGTTTCTCCATATAATCTAGGGTTAAGATGTCTTCTTTATCTTCAACAAAGTACGAAGTAGAGAAATTTGACGGAGGTTCTAGTTTCAGTCTATGGAAGATTAGGGTGAAATCGTCCCTGGTGTTACAACGATTATGGAAAGCAATTGATGAGGATTTTCCTGAAGATATGAAAGAGACAAAAAAGGAAGAGTTGAAGGAGAGGGATTTGAGTGCGATCTTCATGAGCGTTACAGATAGCATTCTTCGGGAAATTGCTAAAGAAACTTCTGCAGCAACAGCATGGAAGAAGCTAGAAGATCTGTATTCTAAGAAATCGCTGACAAACCGCCTCTACCTGAAAAAGAGGTTATACAATCTCCGTATGAACGAATGTACACCTGTTAAAACTCACCTTGATGAGTTTAATTCAATTATAATGGACCTGAAGAATGTGGATATCAAAATTGAGAGTGAGGATCAGGCCTTGATTGTGTTATGTTCTTTACCACCGTCTAATGGTACTTTCGCCAATACGCTGCTATATGGGAAAGACAACATTTCACTAGAAGATGTTAGTAATGCACTAAAATCTAAAGAGTTGAAAAAGAGCTTTCCAGACAGCATAATTGAGGGCGAGGGTCTTGTGATTAGAGGAAGAACACAACAAAAGGACTTTAACAGGAAAAAGTCAACCGCCATATCAAAGTCTAGAGCAAGAAAGCAACACTGTTATGAGTGCGGGGAGCAAGGTCAATACAAGAGAGATTGTCCTAAGCTGAAGGAGAAAAGAGGGAAGCAGAAAATAGATAATTCGGCAAATATTGTTGACACTGGCAATAATTCTGATGATAGTGACTATGTAGGGGAAGTCTATGCTATGAGTTCTAGTCATGGGCAGAATTCTTGGGTTCTTGATTCTGGTGCTACTTTCCACATGTGTCCACACAAGAATTGGTTTTCAACTTTCAAGCAAATGAGTGGGACTGTCTATATGGGAGATGATAATCCATTACCAGTGTCGATGCCCCCTTTTTCTAAGGCGAAATCGGGTTTACGACACTTGGGAGGACAACTCGTTCCCTTTTGGGAATTGGGTTTTTGGAATTGAAGAGTCGCCACCTAATGATTAAGTGCATTAGGACACTAAGAAGGGTTTGAGTTGAATAACCAGAGTTTGGGTAAGGGCTAGAAATTATCTCGAGGGGAAGGTGTTAGGCATCCCTCAAGATCCACTAGTGTGGTTCCCGGCCATGTTATAATTGTGACTTCACATATTCAAGTAAGCAATTAAAGGGCTCAAATAGAAGAGGTTTGCATATAAAATTGCAAATAAGTTGAAAATGTGAGAAAAAGTAAAGAGGGCAGAAATTTATGAAAGATTTAAACAATTTCTAAAGAAAGCAGATTAAAAAAAGAAAAGTAAAGGGAAGGGGGTCCTAGGTTTATGATTAATATGGATCACGTCAATGCAATATCCAGTAATCACTCCTCAGAAGAGGGGCTACATGAGATATTAGCGCATCGGTCATCATCTCCGTATTATACCCTTCCCACCCAGTAAAGGTTATTTCAAATTCGTGGGTTGGTCACGAATTCTTATTGCATGCTATTACCCGTCCCGTCCTATAAGTCCTGGAGGGTATTTAGGACCACTATTCCTACAAGGTAAGGACTAGGCTGAACCCTTAGGTTTAAAGGATAAAATGCTAAGCGACATACATAACAAATAGGACCGCACATAAGGGAACATACAAAGACAAATAAAGGCTCACAGATCCCTCCACAAGTGAACACGTAATTAGCACGTCTCAAACACATTTAAGGTCTCGAAGATGGGAATTTAAAAAAAGGAATAGGTAACAGCAGTTGAGTAAGTAAAAGAATCGTTAAAGCATGGTTTTTGAAAATAAAGTAGTGATAGTATCTTAACGAGATGCAGGACAAGTATTCAAAACAACACGATTCTGGGCAGAGAATGGTAACCCAGTAGTTTGAAAACATAATAAAACAAGAATCAGAAAATCAGTGGAGTAAATAGATGCACAATTTCAAGATTTGTTTCCAGATAGAGCGGGAGTTTTAATAAAAACAGAGTGAACTTTAGGGAGTCAAAGCAAGAATGGGAGCGACAGAGTTCAAAATTAAAAGAGGCTGATTAGTCCTAAATCGGTAAAAACATGGTTAATCAATTCTCATTAGGCCTAAAGTTTGCCTAGGCGTCGTACGTATTGCCTAACTATCTTAAAGGGTGAACATACATATTTGATTTCCAGTTTTAAAAGGGGTACACATACAGTTAACCGTACTTGTGTTATTAGATTAAGCATGCTAATGAGGCGTTTAACAATTGCAACTCAGACAAGTATAAAACCTAAACAACAGGATGTCTAATGCACATAGGAGTTCCTAAAACATGATTTCTAAATGCTAATGATTATGAGAATGTAGCAATAGCCTTATAACAGTTATTTGCTTGTTATTACTGATCATGGTTACGAAATGAGTATAATAACAGGCTGAAAGTAAAGAACCTAGAGCAGGATCTCTAATGTATGAGATGCATGTCCTATACAGGTTATCTATTGCGCAGATAAGTAAATAAAATCCTATAAGCATGTTTTCTACCCATTACTTAAACTAAGCATGCATAACCCCCCATATTCACTATCCAAACCCAAATCATTCGTTTAAAAATTATTACAAACCAATGATAGCCGAATTACAGTAATAAAGAATAAAATAAGAAGTTATTCTATAGGGAGCCTTCAATCAGGCCCAATCTTCCAACCTCACTCCTTTCGAGTTTCACAGCCTTGACATGGTCAGGGTGCGCCAAAGCTCCCTAGGGCCCCCATTGGGTCCCTGGACAAACCAGCACCCAAACACTTACCAAAATGTTGGACAAGAGCAGTGAGGAATTACCATCCTTGTGTGTCAAAGTTCAGTGAGTACTCAGGGGTACTCAAGGCAATGCTTACACGAAGGGGTAAGAACCTAATCCCTAAGAGTAGTGTGAAGTGCAGGAAGGAGAGGAAAGTTTGTAGTTTAAAGAGTTTACAAAAAAGTTGGAGAGTTGCACACAAGGAAAATCGGCAAAGGGGACAAATAGGTCACATAAATATCACCAAGGGATACAGAGACTTATGCAAACTCACTAAGCATGAGTACACAAAATCAAAAGAGTTTTAAGAGGCTTTGAAATAGTCGAATTTAGACACAAAAGTAAGTAGTAACAGAATATAGTCATAACAGGTAAGATCAAGAACAAACAGTGGTCATGATCATGCAAGTGTCAACAGGCAACCAAGGAGTCAATTACATGTTGCACAACAGAAGCATAGGTAGAAAACAATTAGAAATATAACACACTGAAGTAGTAATAACCACATTGGTTTGGAACTTTGAAATTAATCAGGACATACCAGCAACAAGTGAGCACAGCAGAATGCAAGAGCCAAATATGAGCACAATATTAGCCTTGGCTTTTCATCCGGCTAATAATAGTCAGGAGCAGGGAGCAACAACAGAGCAAAAGAGAGAAGTAGCACAAGAGAGAGAGAAATGTTTATTGTTGTGTGTGTTTTGTGATATGCAATGTGTTGGTGTGTATCATGCAAAAGAGAATGGGGGGTACTTATAGTACTGAAGACGAGCAAACAAACAAGGTAGCAATCCATAATTAAGGAACTGAGCATCAATCATAATCAAATCAGTATATGGACTCCCCTTTAAATAAGGAATCAAAGTCAAACGGTAATAAGCAGTTATTTAAAAGGAAAGAAAACACAAAGCATGGTATGATCACATAAGGAAACAAAATAGTATAAGGTATACAATAAAGACTAGGTACATGATACTTAATTAGGGAAATATGTCAGACAAATCAATCAACATATTTGTGCACACATATAGGGCAAAATACTACTTTAATTCTGGAAAATAGTTTTCAAAATAATGAACGAGATTGAAAACCTAGGAGATCAGTGTTAATTGAGGAAGGTATCCCATGGATTGAGGAAGCAATTTGAAATCAATACCAAACTATAAGGAAAATACACAAATCACAATTTTTTAAGGCAAGTATCACAGTCTTAAAGGGAGCTTGTAAGAATCAGTATAAAATCACCATGTAAACAGTCAGAGAAACCTTAAGCGAAGAACACAGAATGGCAGGGGGAATGAAACACTAGCAACAAAATTAAAGCAAAGAGCACGGAACTCAGAGAAGAATCCAGAAGAACACACAAACAAGCAAACACGACAATAATACAAATATAAACCCTAAAGCTAGGGTTTCATCAGACTTAAGCAAAAATGTTTTGAAATAGTACTGAGAATCATGACTTAGTACTCAAAATCGGAAGATAAAGTATTTTCGAAAAGGGGTTAAGAAACCCTAGTTTCAAAAGGGAACAAAAACGTTTAAAACTTGAACAATCGTAAAGATCGAGTAGAGAGTAGTGCAAAACATAAAGGTATGAATTGAAAATTGTTAAAAATACAGAGATTTAAGAGGTTTGGGTCGAAGTTAGGGTTTCATAGGAAACCAGTGAGAGAAGTAAGAGAAACCTGGCTGTGAAACTTAGGAATAATGGTGTTTATAGCACCATCGAACCAAAACCCATCGGAGAAAGGCCGGAAACAAACCCAGGCAAAGCTTCAGTGACCGTCTTGCATGGTGGAGACTCATGGGGTCTCAGGGAAGGAGGGAACCTATGAGATAAGGCTTCAAGGCGGCTGGTGGTCGAAAGAGGCGAGGTTGGAGGTGGCCGGAGAGATGGTGAAGGCCATCGGAGAAGNTTTTACAATTTTAAACTAGAGACATACCAGTTTAGAAGAGAAAAATTGACAGAAAGTAAAGCTAGTAGAGTTCCACAGCTAGCCTGGCTTTCAGCCGGCTAGACAAGCAGTTAGCACAAGTGGCAGAGAAAGAAGAGAGAGTTTTAAGTGTGTGTGTGTGTATTCTGAACTATTGTTCGTGTCTTAAGACTGTAGAAGAGAGTCGTTTATATTAGAGTTTGAAAACTAGTTAAAATAAGGCAAGAATCAATTCTTCAGTAATTATAGAACTCAGTATAAAAATTTGGTTCGAATCTCCCTTTAATTAAGGGAGTCAGTGTAAATGGTAAAGAGCAGGTGGCAAGTAAGGAAAGAAATCATACACGGCTGGAGTATAACAAATAAGGAAAGATTTCAAAAATAGTACCAGTATAGAACAGGTAATTAAGGCTAGGTTCAGAAAGTTTTCAAACTAAGGAGACAATCAGTAGCAATGCAGACAAGGCAAGGAAAATTAATTAAGGCAAGCAACTAATCAAATCAAGTGGAAAGGTAGGGGTCGGGGGATCTAAAGGGAAATGTTCAAATCACACCAAGTAATATTGAATTCAGAATCAATCAAAGAGAAAATCATGGAAAAGAGTCAGCGTGTTTAACATATAAATAGAGTAAGACATGGGTAGTCAAGAATTAGCACACGACTCTAGCAAAACATGAAGATAAGACGATACTGAATCAGTGAGAAAGATGCAAGTCTTGATGCGAACAGTCAAGATGAACACAAACACATAGAATTGATGTAAGTCTAGGCTGAGAAACT
>NW_017670357.1:759635-778101 GCF_001879085.1 Nicotiana attenuata
CATGCAGATGCAGTATGTGGCGATCTTTCAGCCATGCAATGCAGTATGAGGCGATCTTTCAACCATGCAGATGCAATATGTGGTGATCTTTCAGCCATACAGATGGGAAGGCAGAATAGTAGCCCTATGCAATGCGAATGCAGATGGAGACAGTGTTTAGTCTCGGAAGGCAGAATGGTAGCCTTATACAATGCAGGTGCGGGTGGAGACAACATTTAGTCTCGGAAGGAAGAATGGTAGCCTTATGCAAATCGGAAGGCAAAATGGTAGCCTTATGCAATGCGGATGCAGATGGAGGTAGAGTTTAACCTCGGAAGGCAGAAATGTGGCCTTATGCAATCTAGATGGGGATAGAGGTAGCGTTTAACCTCGGAAGGTAGAATAGTAGCCTTATGCAAATTGGAAGGCATAATGGTAGCCTTATGCAATGCGGATGGAGATGGAGGTAGAGCTTAACCACGGAAGGCAGAATGGTAGCCTTATGCAATGCAGATGTGGATGGAGGTAGCGTTTAACCTCGGAAGGCAGAATAGTAGCCATATGCAAGAAATAAAATAACAAATGACAGTGGAGTTTTCTTAGCTGAGAGCAGATTGCAGCGTTGTGATTACTGGGAGCATTGTGACTACGGAGCATTACTGGTGTGTGCTGATAGCAAAAGTTGGCAAGTGCGACGGTTCAGAGAGTTGTATTCTTGAACAATGTTTGTTCCATGGGTGTACAGTATGTTTAATGATTTCGCAATCCTAGTGCATGCATCCAAAGAAAAATCATGAGTTTTGTAAGGGGGAGGTTAGTTCGTATCCCCGCTGGCTTTGCTTGACTCGTTCGGCTTTAATCTGGTGATATCGTCTCTATCATTGGGGTAGCGTTGCTAAACTAAGAGGTTTCAACAATAAACATGCACGATTTTGTAAAAGTATGAGAAAAATGTATAGTTAAAAATAGCTTTTAGATGAACCGACGACTGTGACGTGGTTCAGGACATTGCAATCTCTCCTGCTACGAAATTTTGAGGGTCCCCCTCAAAATTCTGCCCCAGTTTGATGGATTGACGCTTCTGACTGCTGCTCGTGCGACGATCGGCTGAAATTACTTCGAAATTCTGAGGGTCCTCAAAATTCTGCCCCAATTTCCAATTGCGGGGGGAAACGAAAATTTATTAAATTGTGACCGAACCCATAGGGCTGCCTATGTATCCCCTCTTAAATGGGAATCAGGTTAGGCGTAGTTCAATTTACATCATATAAGGAAAGCACAAAGATTACACATAGTAACGTTTGACTGCATCTGAATTGATCGGCTTTGGCCAGATTCTCCGTCCATTTCTGCAAGTATGAGGGCTCCTCCTGTGAAAACCCGGTGAACCATGTATAGACCCTGCCAGTTAGGAGAGAACTTCCCTTTGGCTTCATGTTGATGCGGAAAAAAAATTCTTTAACACCAGCTGCCCCGGTGTGAACTGTCTTGGCTTGACTCTTTTGTTGAAGGCTTTGGACATTCTTTTCTGATAGAGTTGACCATGGCAGACTGCGTTCATTCTCTTTCCGTCTATAAGGGCTAGTTGCTCATAACGACTCTTTACCCACTCTGCGTCGTCGAGCTCAGCTTCTTGTATGATCCTTAGCGAGGGGATTTCCACCTTAGTAGGAATGACAGCCTCTGTACCGTAAACCAACATATAGGGGGTTTCCCCAGTTGATGTGCGTACTGTGGTACGATACCCCAGAAGAGCAAAGGATAACTTTTCGTGCCACTATCTGTGATTCTTTATCATTTTCCTCAATATCTTCTTGATATTCTTGTTGGTGGCTTCTACAGCTCCATTCATCTGAGGTCTGTAGGCTGTGGAATTCTTGTGTTTGATCTTGAAAGTGTCGCACATAGCTTTCATCAAGTCGCTGTTGAGATTGGAGCCATTATCAGTAATGATTGACTCTGGAATTTCGAATCGACAAAACAATGCGGTCGCGGACAAAGTCTGCCACGACTTTCTTAGTCACTACTTTGTAAGATGCTGCTTCGACCCATTTTGTGAAATAGTCGATGGCTACTAGGATAAACTTGTGTCCGTTGGAAGCAGCAGGCTCGATTGGTCCAATAACATCCATTCCCCAGGCGGCGAACGGCCACGGTGAGCTTGTTGTGTTAAGCTCGCTTGGAGGTACCTTTATCATGTCTGCATGTATCTGACAGCGGTGGCATTTCCGGACATACTGGATGCATTCTGTTTCCATAGTCATCCAAAAGTAACCAGCCCGGAGTATCTTCTTTGCTAAGACAAAACCGTTCATATGTGGACCGCAGGTCCCAGCATGAATTTCCTTTAGTAGCCTATGCTTCCTTTGCATCGACACATCTTAATAATCCTAAATCGGGAGTCTATACAGGATTCCTCCGCTGTGAAAGAAGTTGTTGGACAATCTCCGAAGTGTGCGTTTCTGAGTAGGATTCGCAAGCTCAGGGTACTCTCCTTTTGCCAAATATTCCCTGATATCATGAAACGAAGGCTTTCCATCTGCTTCCTCTTCGACATGGGCACAGTAAGCTGGCTGATTATGGATTTTCACCGGAATGGGATCAATGAAATTCTTGTCGGGATGTTGTATCATAGATGATAGGATAGCCAATGCATCGGCGAACTCATTCTGGATTCTGGGAACATGCTGGAATTCCATCTTCGTGAACCTCTTTCTCAATTCCTGTACGTGTTGTAGATACGGGAGTATCTTGGAGTTCTTGGTTGCCCATTCTTCTCGTACCTGATGTATAAGTAAGTCTGAATCTCCAATCACTAGCAGCTCTTGAACGTTCATGTCAATGGACATTTTGAGTCCTAAGATGCAGGCTTCATACTCGGCCATATTGTTGGTGCAGGGGAACCTCAGTTTGGCAGACACCGGATAATGCTGACCGGTTTCTGATATTAAGACTGCTCCTATGCCAACTCCTTTGAAGTTTGCTGCGATCGAAGAACATTCTCCAACCATCATAGGATTTCGCAATGTCTTCTCCTATGAATGATACCTCTTCATCGGGAAAATATGTTTTTAGGGGTTCGTATCCTCCATCCACGGGGTTTTCAATAAGGTGGTCTGCCAGTGCCTGTCCCTTGACCGCTTTCTGAGTTACGCAAACAATGTCGAACTCACTCAATAGGATTTGCCACTTGGCTAGCTTGCCAGTGGGCATGGGCTTCTGAAAGATGTACTTCAAGGGATCCATTCTCGATATGAGATATGTAGCATAGGCACAGAATTAATGTCTCAGCTTCTGAGCTACCCAAGTCAAAGCACAACAGGTGCGTTCCAATAGAGAATACCGGGCCTCGTACGGGGTGAACTTCTTACTGAGATAATAAATGGCTTGCTCCTTCCTTCTTGTCTCATTGTGCTGCCCCAGAACGCAGCCGAAAGCTCCATCTAACACTGCAAGTTAGAGTAATAAGGGTCTACCTAGCTCGGGCGGGACTAAGACTGGTGGTGTTGACAGGTATTCCTTGACTTTGTCAAAGGCCTTTTGGCAGTCATCGGTCCATTTGGTGGTGGCGTCGTTCTTTAACATCTTAAAGATTGGCTCACAGATGAGTGTAGACTGTGCTATAAACCGGCTGATGTAGTTAAGCCTTCCCAAGAAACTCATCACATCCTTCTTGTTCTTTGGCGGTGGTAGTTCTTGAATGGCTTTGACTTTTGATGGATCCAGTTCTATTCCTCGGTGGCTCACAATAAACCTAAGCAACTTCCCAGCAGGAACCCCAAATGCATACTTTGCGGGGTTTAGTTTCAGGTTGTATCTCCGTAGTCTATTATAGAACTTCCTCAGATCTTCTATATAGCCAGCGGCCTTCTGGATTTGATAATAACATCATCCACATATACCTCTATCTCCTTGTGTATCATAATATGAAAGATAGTAGTCATGGCCCTTATGTAGGTGGCCCTTGCATTCTTCAGGCCGAATGGCATCATCTTGTAATAGTACACTCCCCACGGCGTGATGAAAGTCATTTTCTCAGCATCTTCCTCATCCATTCAGATCTGATGATAACCAGCGAAGGAATCCACGAGTGACTGTAGCTCATTCTTGGCGCAATTGTCGATCAGGATGTGTATATTTGGTAAAGGAAAATCATCTTTCGGACTGGCCCGGTTGAGATCCCGGTAGTCGACACAGACTCTGACCTTCCCATCCTTCTTCGGCACTGGCGCAATGTTGGCTAATCATGTTGGGTACTCAACCACCCTAAGAACCTTGGCTTTGATCTGCTTGGTGACTTCTTCCTTGATTTTCAAACTCATATCAGGCTTGAGCTTTCTGAGCTTTTGCTTTACCGGTGGACACATTGGATCGGTTGGCAGTTTTTGAGCCACAATAGACGTACTTAGACCAGTCATGTCATCATACGACCAAGCGAATATGTCCTCGTACTTCTTTAGAAATTCTATGTATTCTTTCTTCTCAGATGGCGATAGGTGAATGCTGATTCAAGTTTCCTTGACGTTTTCTGCATCTCCCAGTTGACAATTTCGGTCTCGTCCAGGTTGGACTTAGGTCTGTTCTCAAAGTTCTCAACATCTTTGACAATATCGTCAAGTATGTCATCTTCCTCTGAATCAATGTCCGTTTGTTGCGTTATCTCATTGCATGTTACAGTCATCGGTTCATCAAGACAAGTAATAGTAACGTTGTATAGGTAAAGTAATGAGAGAAAATGATAGCAATAATATTAATTCATAAGGAAAATCAAAAGTGCTTTTGATAAATTAAATAATTATTTTGAACGTTGAAGATCTTATTGCGGGAATTGAAAAATGCGAAAAGAAAATCATTTAGTAAATAAAACAGTGAATAATGCTTGTTTTAGCCTTGCTACCCCGAGGCTCGTCGGGCTCTGGTTGTCCTAATGGTCCAATTCTTGAGATGTGGCCCTCTGCTCACGGTATGTATGGAAGGGCCTTCCTCCCCCTCCTCCTCGAGAATAACGCAACAGTCTATATCACTATCCTCTAGAAACAAGTTCTTCACTGCTACAAGTGCTTCTTCTTCATCTGACCCATAAATGATGTCGGCCTATTGGAAGGTCTGCTCTAGATGCGGTATTGGCTGCTCCAGTTGGTAGTAAGGACCGCGCCATGGTGGCAACCAGCTATTGAATTCTTCCCAGGTGTATTCATATCCCAAACCGAAGGTAGTGCCATGTTTCTTGAGTTTTATAGGTTTAGAGATTCCTTGGAGGTTCTTGCCGAGCCCTTTGTCGGGTTCGTACCCACTCCAATTCAGTATACTCTCGATTTTGCTATCCTACCATTTGTCTTTGTCGACAACATTGACCCGCTCAATGTGGTGGTAAGTTTCTCCACCCAGCTTCCTTCTTCCCTCGATCATCTGGCTAGCGTGTATAGGGTTGCTACCGTCGCCGTGAATGATCACTTCCTAGTGATTCCATTCAAAATTTACTGCCTGATGCAGCGTTGATTCTACGGCCCCAGCAGCATGGATCCATGGCCGTCCCAACAGCAAGTTGTAAGACACTGGTACATGTATTACCTGGAAATCAACCTCGAACCAGGTTGGTCCCATCTGCAGGCATAGACTAATCTTACCAATGGTGGATCTCTGAGAACCATCGAAGGCTTTCACATTGATTGCTCCATCCTTTATCGCAAGCCCTTTGCCCAACTTCTTGAGTGTTACCAGCGGACAAATGTTAAGACTAGAACCTCCGTCGATCAGGATCCTGGTGATGAAATAATCTTCGCATTGCACGATGATGTGTAGTGCTTTGTTGTGCCCCAGCCCTTCAGGTGGAAGCTCGTCCTCATAAAAGGTGATCTTATGGCTTTCCAGAACTTGTCCTACCATATTAGCCATTTCCCCGCTGGTGATGTTATTTGGTACATACGCTTCATTCAGCACCTTCAACAGAGCATTCTTGTGCGTCTCAGAATTTTGCAGCAAAGAGAGAATGGATATTTGTGCTGGCGTCTTGTTCAACTGGTCGATGACCGAATACTCCTTGGCCTGTACTTTCCTCCAAAGGTCGTCCGGACCTGTCTCAATGAGGGGTGGCCGATTGGAAGCATGCTTGCTAGATTCAGCTAGATGCTTGTCAAACCCTGTGCTACGTCAGTTTCTTCAGTCCTTGCCTTGCCCTTCTTTTTCGCCTCGGCTGCATAGTCCCAGGGTATAGCATTTGTATAGAAGGGTGGCGTGGTTGACATCGCCACTTCGAATGGAACATGCGCCTTGGGTGGCAAGACTGCAACCTCAAATGGTGCTGGTGCATTTGCCGGAGGCGCGAATTCAACCTCAATTGGCGCCGGTGTCTTTGCGGGTGGCGCTGCTTCAAACTCAAGAGGTATAGACATATTCACCTCAGCGTCTTTAGACGGTTGGATCTGGACTATGATTGGTTTGAGAGTAATTGTCGGTTTCTTTGGGTCATCACCTTCTGCGATCAACCCGATTGATCCCTCGGGATCCCAGTCATCTTCTACTTCAATCATGTGGATACCTCCACCCTTATGGTCTGGCAGAGGATTGTTGCGGACGTTTGGAGCGGGTTCCTTTGCCACAATGATCTTGTTATCAATCAGAGACTGTATTTTGTCTTTCAAAGAGCGGCATTCATCGATGGTGTGCCCTTTCATGCCGGAGTGGTATGCACAGGACTTGTTTGGGTTAACCCATTGAGAAGGATTCTCAGGGGTTGCAGCAGGGATGGGGGTGACATATCCAGCAGCTTTGAGCCTCTCATACAGCTGGTCGATGGGTTCAGTGATGGCGGTATATTATTTTGGAGGTCTGCGATCAAAATTAGGTCGAGGTTTAGGGAAGTTTTGGCGTGCAGGGGGTGATTGATAATGGGATGGTTGAGCATTATAGGTTTGGTAGACATGAGCGGGTTGGGAGTATCTGGGTGAAGTAGGTTGATATGTAGGAGGTGGAGATGATTGATAAGTTGGTGGCGGATCTTGGTACGAGGGTGAGGGTGCTTGGTAATTTGGGCTTGGCTGGTATGTGAGTGGAGGTGTTGGGTAAGTTTGGTATTTGAGGGGAGACTTGGTCCTTTGTGCAACCATCACGGCCCCTATGTCCCTTTTCTTGGACACACCATCGGACTGTAAAGCCTTATTTGTAGCTTGCAAGGCTTCAAAATCTGTGACCATACCACTTTTAATACCCTCTTCAATTCTTTCACCTAATTTGATAATGTCGGAGAACTTGTGGTTCTCAATCATCATCAGCCGTTCATAGTACTACGGGTCCTGAGCCCGGACAAAGAACTTGTTCATTCGCTCCTCTTCTAAGACGGGTCTGACCTTAGCAGTTTCGGATCTCCAGCGAGTAGAATACTCGCGAAATGTCTCCATGGGCTTCTTCTTTAGATTCTGGATATAGAACACATCTGGTGCGTTCTCTGTATTAAACCTGAACCTGTCCACAAAGTCAGATGCCATGCCTACCCAGCTTGACCACTTCTTGGGATCTTGGCTGATGTACCAAGATAATGCATCTCCTTTCAAACTCCTCATGAATAGCTTCATGTGGATCCTTTCATCCTTCCCTACTCCAACCAGCTTGTCACAATATGTCCTCAGATGGACCCTTGGATCACCCGTACCATCAAACATTTCAAACTTAGGAGGTTTGTACCCCTCAGGCAGTTCGACATCGGGCTGTATGCAAAGGTCCTCATAGTTTAGCCCCTCGATTCCTTTGCTTCCCTCAACGCCCTGAATCCGGCTGGTTAGTTTTTTAAGTTCCTCAGCCAAGTTCCTGATAAGCAGATCCTTTTCATCAGACTCAGGTGTGCATGAGATAGGTTGGGTAGAGTGTGGAATGGTCTCCACGTAGATAGGATTGTTATGGTGGGCTGGTGTATTGGCGTGGAAATGGTCGTTTGTGGAGTTCTGAGGTTCTGGGATGAGTAGTGGAGTGTTGTTTGGAGTATGGCAGGTGTTACATTGGTTCTTTGGTGGAGCAGCGTGATGGTGAGGTACGGGATGATTCTGCTATTTTGGGATATTTTGAAGAGGTGTAGGGTTTTGAGCGTTAGGGAAGTTGATGTCTAGGGTGTTGAGGGAAAATGACAGGTTTGCCAGATTTCGAACCTGATCAAGCTCTTCTTGGAATTTCAATAGTTTCTGTTCAAGTTGTGACACATTCTCGTTAGGAACCCGAATACCATGGCCATCAGTGGCCTCTACCCGTTCAGCTGTGTTCTCCTTCCTGATATTGTTCAAATCTTCCATTTTATTCTTGCCTTTAGTGGGACTAAGAGGAGGAGTGGGTGGAGGGCCCCTAGATCTTGTGAAATAAGATGATGATGCCAGAGTGCACGAACTAACCTTTTGGGGAGGGGAATAAAAAGAAAGAAATCAAAAATAAAAACAAAAAGGTATCGCCTCAGTAAGGATTATAAAATGTATTGCAATATTTAAACACATAGTGCGGGAATGTAAAGCGTGTCCTAATTTGGGAACCTCTTTGTGCCTGAGGTAGGCCTACGACAAATTGATTTGGAGAACTTAGAATGCTATATGCCTCATTTTATTGATAAAAAATAGGTGAATCCCAAAACGACACTAAATAAGCAAGAAATAAAGGTCACTAATGGCCATTGGCCTTATTACATTCATAACGCGAAAAGGTAAATTCCTATCTATTTGGTCCCAAAAGGACCTTCCCCAGATTCGACATCCTTGGCTCCTTCGAACAGCTTCCCCAATTCGTGAAGTCCCAGCAACAGGTATTCTCTGGCTAGATGTCCACCTTCGGCCCCTTCAACCTTTTGACAGTCTTCAACCCTTTTGAGAAATTTTCTGCCGAGGGTTTTGTCACTAGAATGTAAATCTTCCCACCAACTCAGCAATCTTGGGTACATATTGGTGACCATGCCGAATCTGGGGACTTCGTGCCTCATATCTCTGCAAGGCGAACAAGGTTAGGCCCTTACCCCCACCAGACTCGACTATTTAACATCAACAATTAGCATGAAGCATTTAGTTCCCCAAATAAATGCACAGAAAGTGATGATGTCCATTTGGGTTTAGGGAAACCCAGTGGACTTTTGGACAAGGCTATCATAAAGGCTATTGTACGGACAACACTTTTAGCCTGGCTAGGTTTGACCATGATGCATGCAACAACAATAACAGAGTAAGGTTTCTATGGGGTTTTAGACTGGTACCCTTGAGCGGACAACTCAAGGGGGAAGGCACGGAACCGTCGAATGCACCGTTGATCGACTAGTTTTACCGCAAATAAGCCTTTCCGAATTTAGGGGGTAATGATATAGGAAGGGCCCACCACTCATCAAGCGTTGCTATAGTATTTTGTTTGGCACGGGTGAAGTATGATGTTGAGCATGATTATGAAATAATTAAAAGCATGTTGACAAGTATTTGCACGTTAAGAAAGCGATAAATACAGTCGTTTTACGATTTAAAGCAGTTATAAAGGAAGGAAACAAGAAAGATATGTCAATTTTGCTTTTGAAAAAGAAATTAAATGCTTAAAGGAATTAAACAAATAATTGCACATAGGAAGGGAACAAATTCACAAAAACGGTATGAAATGGTAAAAGCCTAGATATCCCCAGCAGAGTCGCCATCCTGTCGCCCCCCTTTTTCTCGCGAAATCGGGTTTATGACATTTTTTTATTGAGGGGTTTGCATTTTTGAAGAGTCGCCACCAAATGATTTAAGGTGCATTAGGGCACCTATAAGGTTCATCTATAACTACGTTTGGTAACCATAGATAGGGTAAGGGCTTGAAATTATCCTAAGGGGAAGGTGTTAGGTGTCACGCCCCCTTTTTCTCGCGAAATCGGGTTTATGACATTTGGGAAGACAACTCGTTCCATTTTGGGAATTGGATTTTGGATTGAAGAGTCGCCACCTAATGATTTAAGTGCATTAGGACACTTTAGAAGAGCTTGATTTTTGGATAACCAGAGATAGGGTAAGGGCTTGAAATTATTCCAAGGGGAAGGTGTTAGGCACCCCTCAGAATCCACTAGTATGGTTCCCGACCAAGCTATTGTTGTGACTTATGTGCAAATAACACATAGGAAAGTAAGAGTTTCAAATAAGAGAGGATTTTCATGTAATGGTCACAAATAAACAAAGTCGGAAAGAACTAAAGAGAGTAGATTTTCTTTAAAAGATTTAAAAGAAACAAAGAACAAAGGGAAAGGGGGTCCTAGGTTTATTAATAATATGGATCACCCCACACAACATCCGGTAATCACTCCTCAATGAGGGGCTACACGTGATGTTATCGCGTGGTCATCATATCCATATCTACCCTTTCTTACCCCGATAAGGTATTAAAGCGTGGAATGGTCTCGTTTGCTTATTGCATGCTATTACCCGCCCCAATCCTATCAACCCCGGAGGTACTTAGGACTACTAATCCTAAAGGGAGGAGATGTTGGGCTTATTTGTGGTTTCAAAAGGTAAAAATACTAAGGCGACAAGCAAAACACATATAGCAAGTTTGGGGAAGCATATAAACAAATAAAAGGCTCAGACAGACCTCCTTTAAACCAAAGAAAGTAGATAGTTTAGCATGCCTTGCACGTACTGTTTATGGTCTAATTAAACTTAAAAGGTTTGAGGCAGAGTGATTAATTACATAGTTCAGATAAGAAGCCCAAAGCAGGCCTACCTGTTGGTTGTAGCTAGTAAAACCTAACTCAGTTTATAAGTTATCCTATGGCTTGCCTAAGTGATAGACTAAAACGTATGGGCATGATATCTACAGATTTCAGAAAACAAGAATATGAACTGATTACATACTGGTTTAAGAAAAGTTGCCCATTAAAAGCGAGTTTTAGAAGTGCACAAGTTCTTCCATTGGTAATACATTATTACTGCTAGTTTTAGACTTATAAACGAGTGAGGTGATTCAGATTCGTTAAAGCTCCTATAGGCATGCTTTCTATGCGTTTGTTCACTTTAGAACACATTTTATAGACATAGTAAAAATGCAGAAACCCTATAGGCATGACATCTAAATGCTTATATGAACATGACATCTGATTGTGTTTGGTTATTAAGACCTATAAACATGTTTGCCTAGTGAGAAGTGGATATGCAAGAATCAGAAAGGACCTATAGGCATATTCTCTACATGCATATGCATCCTATAGACATGGTATCTATACATGAGAGTGCAGAAATCCTATAGACATGTTATCTACGTATGAGAATGCTGAAATTAGAAAATCCTATAGGCATGTTATCTACATGAAAGAATGCATGATTCTTATAGGCATGGTATCTATGTGAAAGAATGCAGAAATTCCTATAGACATGGTATCTATGTGAAAGAATGCAGAAATTCCTGTAGACATGGTATCTATATGAGAATGCTGAAATTAGAGATCCTATAGGCAGGTTATCTGCATATGGAAGTGCAGAAAATCAGCAACTCCTATAGGCAGGTTATCTACCCTTTGCATACATGGTTGCCCTTCCCTTTTTCACTAGCCAAACCCGAAAGTTTTATTACAAAGTTATTACATCCCAGAAAAGCAAAATAAAGAAAGTACATCATAAATTAAAAATTACAACCAAGGAGAGCCTGATTCAGACTTCCTGTCTGAAGTATGAAGTAAACCAACTCCAAAGATCAGATTTCAAAGCCTTTCTCTCATTTGGGGTGTGTCAGAGGGAGGGCCAGCCCTCAAGTGTCCAAGTTCAGAGGGAACTCAAGGTCCCAAGGCAAGGCTCACAAGAGGGGGGCAGAACTTAGGAACTAAGAGAGAGTGCAAGTGCAGAAGTGGAATTCTGAAAGGGGGAAAAGGAAGAGGGTAGCAATTCACATTAACAAACATAGGGGATAGGGAATGGGGGAATTTGCAAGAGCAAAAGAAAAGCAGGCCGATGGGCACACCCAGCAATGGGATATGGTGGCACAACCTCCAGCCTGTTTATATAGAGGTTAAGACCCCATTTGGTCAAACTTAATTCATGGAAAACAATTCATGTTGCCATGCCTTAAGCCACAATTCTCAAACACATAGGGGCAATAGGGTAGGGGAGCAAGGATTAATAACAGAAACAGACAGAAAGATATGAGCATAGTTAATTTAAACAGAAACAGTAAAGTACACATGGATAAAAGCTGTAAATGAACACATTGTGGTGATGCTAAAACTTAAATTAGGACATACCAGTTTCAAAGAAATAAATAAAGAAAATGCGGTAGTCTTGTAAAAGCCACAGTGCAGACAAGAAAGAGAGTAAGAGTTCAGAAGAGATTGTGAATTGTGGAGTGGAGGATTGTTAAATCGTGTGTGTTGTGTGTTTAAGAGTTGTGTATTTATAGTGTAAGAATCATGAGGAAATAAGGTAAGAAAATAGTTGAAGAACTAATTTTCAATCAATTACACAAGACTCCATTTAATTAAGGGATTCAGATCCTAACGGGTAACAATTAAGGAAAAAATTGAATAAACACTTTGCTCACAACATGCAATTAAGGGCACATACATAAAAAGGTTATTTAAGGACAAGGCTTTGAAGTACACGGTTTGTGCAAATAAGGTAAGAAAATCAATTAACCACCAGTAAATCAAATGGTCCGAGATTTAGTATGAATGAACCAAGTCAGAAAAATTGAAGAAGGGTTTTACTTAGGTCGAGTAACAGAGAAAATCAGTAAACAATGGAAAGAAATCAATCAGGCTATATTCAAAAGGAAGCTTGAAATAATTGCAAATTCGAAAACCATTTAGAGGGAAATTTATCATATATAAAGAGCATGTGAGCATGAAAGAAGACTGGCATGTTACTGTAAAATCTATAGAGAAATCCAGTGTAGAAGTAAAAAGGTCAAAATCACATGAAAACAAGGAAGCCCCAAACCCAATTCAAAGTCTTGAAGTTGGTCTAAAAGAATTAGGGGTTTTGAAGTAAAACCTTAGTTCAATCAAATCCCACAATCAAACTTGGCGGAATCCCCAAATTCTAGGGTTTCCACCTTGAATTAAGTACAGAGATGGGAAGGCAAGTAGTCGAAACAGGCTCAGAGGTTTCAGAACTAAAACCTCTTGCATGTTCCTTTCAACAGCAGAAACTCATAAGAAAACATGATAACAAAGTAGCATGCAAACACGGTAGAAGCATTCAAGGAAAATAAAGGAAAAATATTGATAGGAACAGTAGAAGAAGCATGCTTAAAGAAGTTTTCTGGAAGAACTTTAAACAGGGCTCAGTAGAAGGAAAATAGTAAAACACTTAAGAACACAGTAGAAAAAATATAGTAGGCGAGACATAACAGAACATGGTAGAAAAGCATACAAGAACATAGTACAGAAAACATAGTAGAAGAACATACGAGAACATGGTAGAAGAAAAAGCATAAGAGAACAGTAAAAGCATACGAGATCATAATATAGGAAAGCACAGTAAGAGAAGCATATAAGAACATGATACGAGAACACAGTAGAGACAAATACACACGAATGACAAAGAAAAATCATTAAAACACTTAAACACTTTTCAGAAAACCCTAAATCGGAAAAGAAAGTTTTTGATTGTGATTTTGAAAGAAGAGTTAGGGAAATCGTTTGAAAACTCAGGGAAAGCATAGATGCGCCACAGATCTAAAGAAATCGGAGAAAACCTCGAAAGGTTAGGGTTTCAGAGGAACCCTTGAAATGAGAAAGGCTTTTAAAGGTCACCAATCAGCATCGGAGAGGTTAGAACCAGGCTCAAACAACCATGGTATGCGGAGCAAGGCCGGAGATGACCCTAAGGCCTCGAATTGACGATGGTCTGGGTTCAACCCTTCATAGTCAGGCCTCGAATCTTCAGGTATCAGGCACGTAAGAGCACCGAGGAGGTAGGTGTAGGACCCGTCGTAGCCTTGGAGGCCATAGATTCCGGTGGATTTCAGGGCGGAGGTGGCTAGGGTTAGAGAAGGTTCGAGAGTGTTTGAGAGAGGGGAGGGTTTCAGGGGCGGCGGATAATTGAAAATGATTTAGGGTTGGGGTTTTTGGTAAATTAAAGAGGAAAGAATGTGTGTGAGCCGTCGGCTGGGATTGAAGAAGGGGTCCGGGCGGGTTGTTTGAGTGGGTCAGGGGCGGGTAATTTAGGAATTTGGCTGGGTAATTTGGGATTGGGATTGGGTTTAATTGGGGGTTGTTTCAGGCTAAAACTGAAATGGTTAGGGCAAGTATTTAAATAGCCATTTTTTTCCTTTTTATTTTATAAAAATAGCAAAATCAATTTTGGAAACAAATTAAAGGTACTAAATTAATTAATAATATAAATATTAAATAAAAATACTGGAATCCATTTTGTAATTATAAATGCAGTTAACTCTTAAAATATGCTAATATTGCAATTATATGCAATTTAGCTTTAAAATACTAAATAAATTTTTAAAAAATGTGCAAAAATTACCTTAGCTATATTTCTGTATAAATATGAGAATACAATAAGTGAATCAAAAAAAATGATAATTTGGGGAATAATTATTGGTTTTTTTACTGGTCAAATAGGGCAATAAGATTGGTTTAAAAATCTTTAAAAATTAAAGAAAAATAGGAAAATTCTTGGACATACTTATATATGCATACCTATGCTATTTGAAAGGTATTTTTTATATAAAATATACAGGGAAAAATTAGGTATCAACAGTTGCCACTCTTTACCCGGGAAGGATGAAAGAGTTGTCGNGCTTAGTCTCGGAAGGCGGAATGGTAGCCTTATGCAATGCAAGAATGCAGATGGAGACAGAGCTTAGTCTCGGAAGGCAGAATGGTAGCCTTATGCAATGCAAGAATGCAGATGGAGACAGAGCTTAGTCTCGGAAGGTAGAATGGTAGCCTTATGCAATGCAGAATGCAGATGGAGACAGAGCTTAGTCTCGGAAGGCAAAATGGTAGCCTTATGCAATGCAAGAATGCAGATGGAGACAGAGCTTAGTCTCGGAAGGCAGAATGGTAGCCTTATGCAATGTAGAAATGCAGATGGAGACAGTGCTTAGTCTCGGAAGGTAGAATGGTAGCCTTATGCAAGAGATAAAAGGAGAATAGTAATAAAATTTTCTTTGCTGATAGCTGATAGCAGATTGTGATATTGTGGCTGCTGGGGATATTGCGTGCGGATAGAAACTGTGAATAGATGTGATGGTTCTGAGAGTTGTATTCCTGAACAGTATGAATGTATAATATATTCGATGATCTTTTGACTTGGGTGCCTATATCCAAAGAAAAATCGTGAGTTCTGTAAAGGGGAAAGGTTAGTTTGTATCCTCGATGACTTTGCTTGACCTGCTTGGCTCTGTTTCAGTGATACTGTGCGTATCATTGGGGTAGCGTTGCTAAACAAAGCAATTTTGGTAACAGACATGCATGATTTAGTAAAAATATATAACATAAATACGTAATCGAGAATAGTTTTCTTCCGATGAATCGATGACTGCGACGTGGTTCAAGGCATTACAACTTCTCTGGCTCCGGAATTTTGAGGGCTCTCCTCAAAATTCTGCCCCAGTTTATTGGGTTGCTGCTTCTGACGGTTGCTTGCGATGATCGGCTGAAGTTACTTCGGAATTTTGAAGGTCCTCCCCAAAATTCTGCCCCAGTTTCCAATTGCGGGGGGGGAAATGAAAATTTTATTGAATTGTGACCGAACCCATAAGGCTGCCTACGTATCCCCTCTTAAACGGGAATCAGGTCAGACGTAGTTCAAATTACATCATACAAGGAAAGTATGAAAATTACACATAGTAGCGCTTGACTGCATCCGTATTGATTAGTTTTGGCCAAACTTCTCCATCCATTTCTGCAAGTATAAGGGCTCCTCCTGTTAGAACTTGGTGAACCATGTATGGACCTTGCCAGTTGGGAGAGAATTTCCCTTTGGCTTCATCTTGATGCGGAAAAGTTTCCTTAACACCAGCTGCCCCGGTGTGAACTGTCTCAGCTTGACTCCTTTGTTGAAGGCTCTAGACATTCTGTTCTGATAAAGCTGACCATGACATACCGCATTCATTCTTTTTCCATCAATAAGAGCTAGCTGCTCGTATCGACTTTTCACCCACTCTGCGTCGTCGAGCTCAGCTTCTTGTAAGGAAGGAATTTCTACCTCGGCGGGAATGACGGCTTCTGTACCATATACCAGCATATAGGGAGTTGCTCCGGTTGATGTGCGAACTATGGTGCGGTACCCCAATAAAGCAAATGGTAGCTTCTCGTGCCACTGCTTATGCTTCTCTATCATTTTCCTTAGTATCTTCTTGATGTTCTTGTTGGCGGCCTCTACGGCTCCGTTCATCTGCGGTCTGTAGGCTGTATAATTCTTGTGCTTGATCTTGAAGGTTTCACACATGGCTCTCATCAGGTCACTATTGAGGTTGGAGCCATTATCTGTAATGATGGACTCTGGAATTCCGAACCGACAAACGATACGGTCACGGACGAAGTTTGCCACGACTTTCTTGGTTACTGCTTTGTAAGATGCTGCTTTGACCCATTTAGTGAAATAATCAATTGCCACTAGGATAAACCTGTGCCTGTTGGAAGCGGCAGGTTCGTTTGGTCCAATAATATCCATTCCCCAAGCGGCGAACGGCCATGGTGAGCTTGTTGCATTAAGCTCATTGGGAGGTACCTTTATCATGTCTGCATGTACCTGACAGCGATGGCATTTCCTGACATACTGGATGGAATCCGTCTCCATAGTCATCCAGAAGTAACCAGCTCGGAGTATTTTCTTTGCCAAAACAAAGTCGTTCATATGTGGACCGCAGGTCCCGGCATGAATTTCCTCTAACAACCTAGATGCTTCTTTTGCGTTGACACACCTTAATAGTCCCAAATCAGGAGTCCTCCTATATAGGATTCCTCCACTTTGAAAGAAATTGTTGGACAACCTTCCAAGTGTGCGCTTCTGAGTAGCGTTTGCAAGTTCTGGTATTCTCCTTTTGCAAAGTACTCCTTGATATCATGAAACCAAGGTTTCCCGTCTGCTTCTTCCTCGACATGAGCACAGTAAGCTGGCTGATCATGGATCTTTACTGGAATGGGATCAATGAAATTTTTGTTCGGATGTTGTATCATGGATGACAGGTAGCCAACGCATCGGCGAACTCATTCTTGATTCTGGGAACATGTCGGAATTCTGTCTTTGTGAACCTCTTCCTCATCTCCTGTACATGATGCAGATAAGGGAGTATCTTGGAGTTCTCGGTTGCCCATTCTTCTCGGACCTGGTGTATGAGCAAATCTGAATCCTCAATTACTAGCAACTCTTGAATGTTCATGTCAATAGCCATCTTGAGCCCTAAGATGCAGGCTTCGTACTCGGCCATATTGTTGGTGCATGGGAATCTGATTTTGGCAGACACCGGATAATGCTGACCGATTTCTGATACTAGGACTGCTCCTATGCCGACTCCTTTGAAATTTGCTGCTCCATCAAAAAATATTCTCCAACCATTATAGGATTCTGCAATGTCTTCTCCTATGAATGACACCTCTTCGTCAGGAAAATACATTTTCAGGGGTTCGTATTCTCCATCCACAGGGTTTTCGGCCAGGTGGTCTGCCAGTGCCTGTCCCTTGACTGCCTTCTGAGTTACGTAGACAATATCAAACTCGCTCAACAGGATTTGCCACTTGGCTAGCTTGCCTGTGGGCATGGGCTTCTGAAAGATGTATTTCAAAGGATCCATCTTTGATATGAGATATGTAGTACAGGCACAGAAGTAGTGCCTCAGCTTCTGGGCTACCCAAGTTAAAGCATAACAGTGCGTTCTAACAGAGAATACCGGGCCTCATATGGAGTGAACTTTTTGATGAGGTAGTAAATGGCTTGTTCTTTCTTTCCTGTCTCATCATGCTACCCCCCGACGCACCCGAAGGCACCGTCTAACACTGTGATGTAGAGTAACAGAGGTCTACCTGGTTCAGGCGGGACTAAGACTGGTAGTGTTGACAGGTATTCCTTGATTTTGTCGAAAGCTTTCTGGCAGTCATCAGTCCATTCGGTGGCGGCATCCTTCTTCAACATCTTGAAGATTGGCTCACAGATAACTGTAGATTGTGCTATGAACCGGCTGATGTAGTTAAGTCTCCCCAAAAAACTCATTACATCCTTTTTGTTCCTTGGCAGTGGTAATTCTTGAATGGCTTTGATCTTTGACGGATCCAGTTCTATTCCCCGGCGACTCACAATGAACCCAAGCAATTTCCAGCTGGAACCCTGAATGCATATTTTGCGGGATTTAGTTTCAGGTTGTACCTTCTTAGTCTATTGAAGAACTTCCTCAAATCTTCCATGTGATCGGCAGCTTTCTTGGACTTGATGATGACATCATCTACATATACTTCGATCTCCTTGTGTACCATATCGTGAAAAATGGTAGTCATAGCCCTCATGTAGGTGGCACCAGCATTCTTTAACCCGAATGGCATCATCTTGTAGCAGTACATCCCCCA